>NW_023356086.1:0-3158 GCF_001411555.2 Juglans regia
CTTTTTCTTCATTTTCGTCATGTTTTTGGTGAAACCTGAAATTTCACTTCACTGAAATCTTTTCTTCATTTTCTTCATGAGGCGTTGCTAGGTTTGGGTAGGGCTGTAAAAATAAATTAGAGAATCGAAGAACCGGCCAGGACCGGTTTCTCCATTTTAAAAACCAGTTAAAATTGCTCCGGTTCAGATTTTAGGTTTTTCGACATAGGACTGGACTTGACCGGTTTGTATATATACATCAATTAATTTCTAATATTATATATAATGTTATATAATATATATAAGTATATATGAAATAATAGTATATTATAATTTATAACATAAATTTTAAATCTTAAACATGAACATTTGTTTGATCATATATTTTAAAATTTATCTAAAATTTGACCAGTTACACCCTAAGTTGGGA
Source organism: Juglans regia (assembly GCF_001411555.2). NCBI lineage: Eukaryota > Viridiplantae > Streptophyta > Magnoliopsida > Fagales > Juglandaceae > Juglans > Juglans regia. The sequence goes on from NW_023356086.1 coordinate 410, forward strand.
GCGTTTTCTGTTGTTTACTTTTATTTTTCTCAAAGAAATGCATTTCCGTTCGTAAATTCTTGTTTGTTTTGGCCTTTTCCGTTTCTGTTATTTTTCCGTTACTTTTACTTTTCCGTTTGCTTCGTTCACTTTGACATTGTCAATTGTTGTCACACGTGATTTTAACTAGTATACGTTTTTCTTACGTTTTCTTTAAGTACGCGTAGCAAGGCCCGGCCGATGGGTTACTAACCTACCACGGATGCAGGCAGCGGTTCAAAAGTCATAGTCAACATTACTATACTATGCGTAAATTATTTTAATTCAATTAAATCCAATTTTTAATTTGAAGTACTTTTTGCTAGGTGATCTTCTCAGACTCTTCAAACCTTTTTTATGTCATATATTTATTTATTTCTTTTTGCTATACGAAATGTTTTAGATATAAATTTTTTTTATTAAAATAAATTTATAAATTAATATAATTTGATGTAATATGTTAATAACATTTATCCCATATAATTATAATTATTTGATATCAGACGAAAAAAAAGTACAAGATAATCAAAGTAGTTCCGGTTTCTTTGTAGTCTTTTATTCTATTTTTTTTTTTGCTCGGTTAATTTGATAGAAAGTAAAGTACGAACGTTGTTTCACCTAGCTAGATTTTTATCCAAGACAAGCATGTTATAAAGGTGTACAGTACATTATAAAGCGACCTCAATGAACATGATTTGAGTAGATCTTTGATTAAAGGATAAGAATTTCTTCTCCAAAAATAAATCATTATCTTTAGAATAATTATTCTTAGCATCTCATTCACCACATTTCTTTTATTTTATTTTTTATGTAATATATGGATGATGAGTAAAACAATTTAATTAATTTAAGAATAATAAAATTAAATTAGGTACGTAAGACGTCCTCTTACCTTTACTTTCAAAGTTAGACCCAAGTGACGACGACGACGACTTACACAGAAGCTAGACCCATTGACTTGGCTGATGACTTGAAGAAAGTCTTCAAGCATATATATATATATATATTTATATATATATCAGATCGTCCTGCACTCCATATTGGAGTGCTGCTCATCCCATCTTCCTTCCTCGGCAGGGCACTAAAATTATATTTAGTGAGAAATTAGAGTGAAAGATGGATACTGGCCGTGCAATTACAGAAATGCTTTTGGTTTTGAAAGTAGTGAGGCTGTTTTTTGTTATAGCGACTGCTGTTATTGGAGTTGGCAACTCAGAACACGCTGCTGCAGGGAACATTATTCGTCATGGTGGAAGAAAACTTGCTGAAACTCCTAGTCCAGGTAATTAATTAAGTACATATATACATTATTATTCTTGTGTTTTATTTAGACTAAATTATAATTCAGGACCTGATTGTTTTATTTTCTACTTTTATCTTTTACTTCAAAACCAAAATGTTTGTCCTTCAAAAACAATATTTTTTGTGAATTTCTTAACTATTTTTTTTTTCCCAAACAAATCTCCCTTACGTGTGTGTTAAATTAGTACTCTCAATAAGCTCTAGGTTCAAAAGTAAAATATTTAACTAAGAGAATGCAGTGCAGAGTCTAAATTCAAATACAAAATCTCTAGTATGTAATTATATGAAATTATCAATTATCTCAAAAATGTAAAGTGACGATAATAAATTTTATTTATTTATATTTATTTTAATAAATAAGCCAACGGTTTGCTTTTCACGGTTTTTGCTGGCATGTTAGTTCTTTGACAAAAAGGTGTGCTAAATGATAATTCAAAAACATGATTTTTGGCTTATTTATTAATTTTCATTTAGTCATTTAAATAATTTTTTTTAACTTATTTGAAAAATAAATAAAATAAAATAAAATAAAAAATAATTAAAACAGACCTAACAGACTGACCAAATCGATATCTATCAATCTAGTCCAGTTCGATCCCTATGAATGTTCGGCTCGTTCCGGTTTGAAAAGAATGATAAATTGAAAATTTTGGTGCATTACCTCCCAAACCGGACTTGATCGATTTACACTCCTATATGGGCCGTAAGCCCTATATAGATACACTACTCCGCATCAGAAACAATAAATTAAGAACCCGATCAATAAATATGATCTGGTTGAACTTATTTGAGTAGTTGACCTACATATATTGTTAAATTACTATTTATTCTAAAAATTTAAATTAATAAAAAGAGATAAATTTTTTTATTTATTTTATATTTTAACACTCTCCTTCACGTGTAAGTTAAACTTCCATTCAATAGGTAGTCCAACACGTGAAATATTTAATTAAATGGGATAGAGTGTAGAATTAGGATTTAAACTCAAGACTTATGTTGTAATATTATATTAAATTATCACTTATTTTAAAAAATTAAATCGATAGTAATATATAAATTTTATTATTTATTTTATATACTAATATTGATTGCTAATTTGTTCTCACTCACTTTTCGGTGTCAGAATCTCAAGGTTTCATCAGTATTGACTGTGGTAGTAATGAAGATAATTACATTGCACCGACAACGGGTATTCCTTACACGTCAGATAAAGGATTTATAGATACTGGAATAGCTGAAACGGTCATGTTTGGAACTTATGATTATCAGCTACTAAAGAAATTGAGAAGTTTTCCTCAAGGAAAAAGGAATTGTTACACACTGCAACCTAATCAAGGCAAAAACAACAAGTACTTGATCAGAGCTAGATTCGCATATGGAAATTATGATGGCAAAGACAAGGGACCAGTATTTGACCTATATCTTGGGG
>NW_023356087.1:0-255 GCF_001411555.2 Juglans regia
GCATGATATCATGAGTAACAATTTTACAGTCACCATAGAATCCACAACCGTCATATGTTCTAGTTCGCTTTGACTCTTGAGTATCATACATGCTACATTCAGGCAAATTCATCCTCCTGACAAAGGCACATTTGTGCATCTGCTGCAAGTTTTGGATCAAAGTGCCACAAGTCATATTTCTTTCTTATGTTTGTATATCAAATTCTGCCCCGCGCGCCCGCGCCCCCCCCCCCCCCCCCCCCCCCCCCCCCCCCC
>NW_023356088.1:0-679 GCF_001411555.2 Juglans regia
GATGGTTTTCAATCCGACCCTTGCCGGCTGCGCCTGGCCCGATTTGACAAAGCTAAAAGCCTTAAGGCTTCTTTTGGATTACAAATATCTCTCAATTCATCTCAACTCATTATTATAATTTTTTAAAATTTTAATATAAAATATAATAAATAATTCAATTTTTTTAAATTTTTAAATAATAATAATATTAAAAAATAATATTTTAATAATATTTTATCATCTCAACTTAATTCAAGTCAATTCATTTTAACATCTAAACGCAACCTAAGTGTTTAAAGACTCAACGAATGGCAAAAAGAAAACCTAGACCAACACAAGAAAGATGGGACAGACCTATACGGGCACACCTGCAACCACACAGATCCCACACCACATTAAATGACATGATATGGATAGAGATCTCATTTCTGACAGGGGTTGCAGCATTGAATGCGATAAAGATGCCGCCCCCATATGCATAGACTCAGCATGAGCCAAGACCTTGTCCTTACAGGGACTGCTGCACAGTAAATGCGACAATGTCGTTCAGGGCAAGGGTGGACACCCCAAGTACACAGGAATAACCCTGATTCTATTAGAAGATGGAAATATGAAAGCCTGATTCAAGGTTAAGTTGTCACACTCTCAATCTTTCCCTCTCCCTCTCCAAAACAGAAAAAAAAAAAATTAACTTAAGGAT
>NW_023356089.1:0-2947 GCF_001411555.2 Juglans regia
TTTTCAGCTTCTTTCCCAATTCTTCTAAGATGTTTTTAGCTGGAGATTTTCAAAGCTGGAACTTTCTAGTTTTGATCATCGTGAGTGCATAGTTGTGCAATATAGTATTTTTTCACTTCTTTTTTTTTTTTTTTTTGTTCGTTGGTTTTTACTTCTCTTCTCTTCCAATTTTTTTCTTTTACTGATTTTTAATGTTTGCTGCTATTTTTTACTTGTGATTTCTTTTTAGCTTCTTTTCCAGTTCTTCTAAGGTGTTCTTAGCTGGGGATTTACAAAGCTGGAACTTTCTAGTGTTTGATTATCGTGAGTGCATGGTTGTTTAGTGAAGTATTTTCTGACTTTTTTTTTTTTTGTTCATTGGTTACTGCAATGCTTAGTATTTTCTGTGGATTATTTTTTGTGGTTTGTTTTCAAGTCTTGTTGGTTGAGAGCTTTTAGAGCTGGACGTTTCTGGTTCTTTTATTTGTAAATGTATGATGTTATTTATTTTATCACATCATTTGTTATATAATTTATTTTTTCAATTTTTTATACTATTTGTTATTCTATTTTATACTATTTTTCTGGCTTGTTGATACTGTGTTTAAGAACACTACTGTGTTCAAACAGAATATAAAATATATGCAAAAATCTAAATAGAAATCGTGTTCTATAAATATTTAAAAGAAGTTTGTCAGATAGATTGAGACAAAGAAAAGGCATCTATAAACCATATATTGTTTTTGTTTTTTTTTTTCTATTTTTCATTTGTTATTTTTCTATTTGATTTTGTATTTCTAGTTTCATTGGTCTTATGTTTAAGGACACTACTGTGTTCAAACAACCAAACACAATATACAGTATACATAACCTAACATAAATTGTGAATGTATTTAAAAAAAAAAAAAATTGGCAGATAAGTAGAGATAAGGAAAATGCATCTGATAGCCCTATCTACAAAAAGGGATTTGTAATAACTTTATTTACAACAAATAATATATTAGTAAGAAATCAAACAAAAATTATCACAGAAATTCAAAAAAAGAAACATTGGAGCACACTTAACAGATAACTGGTTTAGTTCAAACCCAACACAATATACAATGAATAGAAAGATTTAAAAAAAATTTTGAAAACATAATTTTTAAAAATTCCTGTTTTTATTAAATAAAACATAAATCCAGATTGAATAATAGAGAAATGATTTAGAAAAATTGAACCTAATGTGCAATAATACAAAGATATAAAGGAAATCATGTTTGAACTTAAAAGAAATTTCCATATAGGCCGAAATTACAACACTGATGTTGAAATAAATTCCTATCAAAATATACAAACTAAAATTACAAAATTGAGATAGATACAAACTCTCAACCAGTTTGGACTTCAAATAAAAAACTGCCAATCAAAATACACAAATTGTGATAAAAACTGCCTGAAAAGAATAACCATAATCATACAATTAAAAGCAAAGAACAAATACCTCAGACAGATATGTCACACAACAATAACATGTAAAAAAAAAAGCTGCACACCATCCAACTTCAAATTCATACAAATTTTAAACGAAACAAGCCAATCATCAAAGCAAACAGCCCAAACCTACTTGTTGGGTGATTTTTATATACATGCTTTTCTTAGATGATTTTTAAAAGTTAGGAAATAATTACTTAATGCTAAACCCAAGTCAAATTTCAATGTATAGGCCTATGTATAACCCACCAAAGAAAATTATTTCTAAGTCCAATTAGTTTTTAGCTAATGAGAAGCATTACTCTGTTTTCAATAAAATCCTTGAGTTCTAATGGAAAAATAAAAAACTAAAATCCTAAAGAAATGAACGAAAAAAAAAACCAGTACCATACAAATCTTTCGAGAGCCATGTCCCTGTTTTAAAGAAACCCTTGAATTTTAACGGAAAAAAAGAACTAAAAGCCTAAAAACAGAAGGGTACCTACCATACAAAGGGAAAAAATTAATCATCATTGTAAAAAAGATAAATTTTCAACACAGATGTTGTAATCAATGCCTATCAAAATATACAGGCTGAAATTACAAAACTGAAAGAGATACAAACTCAACCAGTTTAGACTCCAAATTAAAAACTGCTAACCAAAATACACAAACTGTGATAAAAAAATTGAAAGACATACAAACCGAAAAAATCAAACTAGTAGATATATACATCAGTCCAAAGCAGTTTGAATTTAAAACCAAAAACCACTAACCAAAGATACAAAGTTGAAAAACCAACCGAAACACATACAAATCTCAAAACAACATAATTTCTCAAATAAAATAATTCAAGTTTCTTGCAAGGAGGAAGCCAACAAGTCAGAATAAATAAAACAAAAAACTCTTTGAGTTTTGATGAAAAAAGGAATAATCTTAAATCCTACAAAAAGGAACAAAAAAAAAAAAAAAAAATATCAAACCCAATAGCATACAAATTGTACCAAATATATAATACAAACATACAAACTATTCTTAAAGAGTAAAAAAAAAAAGAATATCTATTAACCAATTAATAACAAAATATACATATTCCACAATACATACTCAAAACTCGAAAACAATATACAGATTGAATGAAAAAATTAGAGTCATATGCAAACCTCAAAGCAACTGAACTGCAAACCAGAAACTCGAAACTTCCTGCAAGAAACAAACCAATAAATCAGATCAATTAAAATGAAAAAATAATAACACATCAACGTGGTGACATGTAAAAAAGATAAAACTCCTATTTCAAAATCGACTTAGACAGAAGAGTTTAAGAAAATAAAAAAAGAGACATGCACCAAGAAAAGAAACACTGAGTAACACAAGAGGGAAAAAAATCCCAAAATAAACATGCACCGAGAAATGAAACAAAGAAAAACACAGATAAACTATCAATAAGTTTTATTGAAAGAAAAACTCATAAGAGAAACACAGATCAAAATATCAATAAAACAAAAGAAAAAAA
>NW_023356090.1:0-5827 GCF_001411555.2 Juglans regia
CTTTTTTTTTTTTTTAAACAAAATCTCGTTTCCCCCTCTCCCTAGTCGATTCGCTCTCCCCCCACTCGATTCCCTCTCTCAGCTCACTACCTCACCCAGCCTCGCCGTGCAACACCTGCAGTGCCACCGCCCACCACCATCGACTCCCCCTCACGCTATCAACCTCCAACCACCTTCAAACCTCCACAGAAGCCCCCAAGCATAGCAACCTCTCTCAACCCGAAATAGGTTCTCTACACGGTTTGCCGCTGCTGTCGCCATCGTCGTCAGCCTCTAGCCCCACACCGTCGAGCACCACTGAACCCCTTGACCTCCCCCTAGCCATCGTCGAGCTTCCATAGCACGGCAACCCTCTCCCTCTTTTTCCTGAAATGGGTTTCATCCATATGGGTTCTGCCTCTTACCGAGCCATACGCCGCCACGCACAGCTCCAATCGCCACCTCGAGCCTCCCTTAGCCACCACCAGCGCCACTGCACCTCCCTCAGCCCTCCATGCTTAGTCATGCCTCTCATTTGGTTTAGATGGGCGACGGAAGGTGCGGGTGGAGGAGAGGATGACGATGTGGCTGGGTGACCCCGGGTGGGAGTGGGGGTGGGGGAGAGGATACTACGCTGAGTGGGGGAGAGTATGTCAACGCGAGTGGTGGGGGTGGGGGAGAGGATGGGCGAGGGGTGGGGGGGCTTGGGGGACACAAGGGGTAGAGAGTGGATGAAAAAAAATATGAAATGAGAGGGAATGAGAGGGAATTGGGTTTTGTTGTGGGGTGTTTTTACTCATTTTACTCAATGACACGTTAGGTGTGATCTGGATAATCCTAAATAGTGGCTGACTAAGAGTATTGACAACATTACTATCTACATAGGTCATCTCAAAATCTACCCAACGAAACGACCGCAACTTAGTGAAAATATGAAAATAAAAAATATAATAATACAAAAAAAAATCATAACATTTTTCTAATATTATAATTTTTTTTTCTAATAATAGTTTTTACACATCCAAAAATTAAACAAAAAAATGCAAGAAAATGGAAAAATGCGAGTGAAACCTTAAGATCCAAATATAGATCGAAAAATAATAACAAAAATACACAAATGGCACTTCGAAAACCAATGAAAAAATATGCCACATCCAGATTCAGATGCAAAAATGAACAATGAAAATACAGCAAAATAAAAATGTCTCAAATTCAGATGGAGATGCAAGACGAACAAACATGCCAGAAAACCTTCTAATTCAAATTGAAATGCAAAAATGAACAAGAAAAATACAACAAGACAGGAAAAAATCTCGAATAAATAGGAACCGAAACGACATGCACAAATGACATTTCAAAGACCAACGGAAAAATATCCCAAATCTAGATCCAGATTCAGATGCAAAAATGAACAAAAAAAGACAGCAAAATGAAAAACTACCAGTAAAAATCCATATGCAGATCCAAAAATAAACAACAAAAACACAGTAGAAGGCAAAAAATATGATCAAGATCCACATGTATACATCAATCGCTAGCAATTTGAACCCCAAACCAAAAAGCTACTAAGCAAAACATACAAAGTTGAAAAATCAACAGGAACACATACAAACCTCAAAACAACATAATTTCTCAAATAAAATACTTCAAGTTTCCTAGAAGGAGGAAGCCAACAAGTCAGAATAAATAAAACAAAAACTCAGTTTTGTTGAAAAATGAAAAATCTAAAGACGTAAAATAAGGAACAAAAAAAAATCAAACCCAATAGGATGGAAATTGTACCAAATACTAGAAACAAGTTTTAAGAGGTTTAAATTTTTTTGCATCGTTCCAAATGTTTGCAAAAAATATATTTGAACAACAATTGCTTAACTTATCACATAAAAGTTAAAAACTTTAAGATTAATTGTGTACAACAATATTTGCTACAACACTCAATTTTTTCTCTATGCATTAAATTATTGATTGAAATCAATTTTTTTTATAAAAACACAAAGGAAGAGAAAAAAAAAATAATGAATTTCAACAATTTATTTATATATATGTGTGTGTGTATACAATGCAATCAATACTTACAATGTCTTTTGTGTCTAAATAGAAATTATCCTCCTTATCAAGAGATTTAAATATATAAAAGACTCTCCACTGTCCATTTCAAGACTTGTAAGTGCTTTTATATATATATATATATATATATATATATATTATATCACCATCTTGGAGGTGTGAATTTGCATTAAGCAGTTATTAATTATTCTTTTAGTTTTGGTTGTGTTGAACAATATCTGACGTTTGGAAGAATTAGTTGCTTCATTAACATAATGAGAAGTGGTAAGATTGTGTTAATGAGTTATGTAGCCTTTGCTTTGAAATAGTAATATTAATTTTGTAAAATTTAAGCTTAAAAACTATTTTTTGAATATCATGAAAAACAACCAGCAAGAAAATCTCTTATAAAGATTTACCAGAAGAGAAAAAGAAAGAACTCCATTGAAACAGAGAGGAATATATGCTAAAAAAAAAAACATTTAGGAGCAATTTCATCCAGTTAAAAGAATCAGCTTCATTTGGGGGTGATCAAATGACTACGTCAATTGATGAACATTCAAATAATGATGTCCATCATATAAATATAATTTAGGACTTCACTATTATACAAAAAGTGTCAAAGAGACAACGAATTTTTAGTGCTAGTGTTGACATCGATGAATTGGCTTCGTCTCATGAAGTAAGTGTTTCTCCTGGTGTTAATGTCTGTGTGGTTGATTCAGAGGCAACTTGATCATTAAACAATGTGACGAATCGTTATGATTGTCCGAGTGATTTTATGGATTTCCTGACACGTAAATCAGGAAACACATACGTAGATGAAACAACCGTTTCTAATCAGCTTTTGATTCTACAGGTTTTCTTGAAATTATTTTTTCATCTTTTTTATTCAAATAGCCTTATATTCTTTTTCATTAAAATTTAGGAACATCCTATTCAAATAGGCTCCATGTGTTGTTCAAGAAGAGTCAGGCTTTGAAAGAAGTATACCACCACCTTGTAGGGGTAAGAAACAAGTATAATTATATTATTCGTTCTTCTGATTCCATTGTCAACTCTTGTCACTCTTTAGTAATGTCCTTAGTCAAATCATTCAAAGAATTCAATGGGTTTTACGCCTATTGTCTTGTGTTTATTTTTGAACTCAAAAGGTGGGGGGCATCATCGCTCTGCTGGACTTAGACAACTATTGCAATTCGTGTCATCTGAAGCATATTTTTTGCCATATGTGCCTTGTTGCAGACATTGTAACGCAAAATGATTCTATTTTGAAGCAGACGAATTTTGTTGTGCTGATGGGACAATTTCTTTGGCCATAAATGATGTCCCTGATCAGTTTTATGATCTTTTTACCTACGACACATATGAAGCCGCTTATTTTAAGACCTACATTCGGCCTTATAATAACAAGTTCGCGTTTAGATCTTTTGGAGTTAAATTCGATAGAGATCTTTGCAAACGAAATAGAGGGATTGATACCTTCCGAACTTAGGGACAAATCTATCACTATATCAATTATTTAGTCCCTTTAAATGGTCGTCCTTCTAATATCCAATTATATTTCTATGATACTGAGCATGAATTAGAAAATCACATTTCTGATTCAAATAGAATGAATCTATCAATTATAGCTCAAGTCATCAATATTCTTCTTATCAATCCATATTCTATGTTTTTTCGGTCTCTTGGTTATTTGCCAAATTTGAAAAATCTAGTAATCAATATAAAATCAGATGCTGGCCTAGATCAGCGTGTATTCAATGACCCGACATCTTCACAAGTTGCAGCAAATGGGTTCAAAATAAAGATGCAGATCAGTTGGAAGGATGAGACATTTGTATCTTTAGTCATTTCGGTGGAAGTCATGTAGTTCAGTATTATTTTGGCTGTTATGATCTACTTCAGTTTCCGCTGTTATTTCCTTTGGGGGATACTAGCTGGCATCAAGGCATTCGAAGGGTCAATAGAGGAATCACATTAATATGTAATTAAATACTCCAACCAATAGATTCTCACCAATTAATATCAGCAGAAGAATTATTTACAAGAGAATAGCGAGGTTAGAGTGTAATCTTAATCTTCGTATTTTGTATTTAGTTTGTAGACGTCCAATTTTGTAATATTTCTTTTTCATTCATCTTTCATAGCATTAAACAAAAAAAATGAAGGATCCAATTGTTTCGTGCCATGAATATTATTGCTACAAATTACAAATCAGAAAAAATGTCATATTAATTTTGTTGTTATCTGGTTGTCTATTGCAACAATCGTTGTTGATATGTATATTAAGATCGAGAAGTCAAGATTAGATTATTTCCATAGCAAACAAAACATATTCGATCTGAATTATATAAAAGTATTTTTAATACCATTACGCTTGGGGAAACTAACTCTTCTAATGTTTGAAAACGGGTTATTTTGCCTTCGTCGTTTATTGGGAGTCCAAGAGACATGCGAAAAAGATATATGGAAGTAATGGCTTTAGTTCAGCGTTATGATAAACCAGACAATTTTTTAACAATGACATGCAATCCAAATAGCAATAAATTTTAAATGAATTACGTCTGCATGAGCAAAGTCAAAATCGGCCTGATTTGATTGCTCTGGTCTTTCGTGCAAAAAATATTGTGTATATGGAATTATTAAGATTAGCAAGTTCAGATTAATGTTATATGGGTAATGATTCAATTGTATAATCTGAGTTTAACTATTTAAAAAAAATTACGCATTTAATAGAATTCTCTTTTCTATATGTTTAGTATTGTGTTATTCAATTTTCTTTGCAATTTTTTTTAAATTTAGTATTGGGTTTACTATACTTATACAATTAATATTTTGTATGTGAACAAATTTAAAGATGCGGACGGTTTATACATTGCTAAAAGATATCACTCCAAGTACAAGGAATTGAAAAATCAAAATGATTGTGTCAGACAAGTCACCCAAATGAACAGGCCAACACTCACCAGTGAAGTACCAAAGCCTAACATTGATTGATCTAGAGGTATAATACTTATTTCTATCTGTTGTCTTTTATTTTCTTGGGTGTACTAAAAACTGGTAAATTATTTTGTTATTTTTGCATAATATCTATTAAGCTTTATTTATTTTTATTTTTTTACTATTGATTTGTAAAAAATCTTAAAAATCTTATTTTTTAAAACCCAAAAACAATTTAAAATCAAACAAAATTATTATACTCAATTATTCATTACAATATTTTTTTTGCAAATTATTCATTTCAATTTCTTATACTATACAAGAAAATCGAGTGCAAGCGACAATGTTTGATAAAGATATTGGCTTGTGAGATAATACTTTACATATTTTCTAGTCATATTACATCAGTAATGCATATGTGAGGCCACTGGATTCAAAGTATATAATTGAAATACATGAATATCAATGGATCTTAAATTCTAAACCAATAATTGAGGAAGTTCCAAATGATGAAGAACAATTAGAGCTACCAAAGTATCAACTCATTCCGTTCAATGAACTAAACGCTTACAAAAACTCAATTGCAGAAATAGGTAATTCACTCTCTATTTTAGAATCTTTAATTATCAATATATTAGAAATTTAAATCTTATTTGTCAGATTTAGCTGTTGCAATTCATATCAAACCATGTAGAGAGATAACTTCACCACATGAGCCAACAACTATTCTAAAAATATATGTCATTGATCAAAGGTAAAAATATTTTTTGAGTAGTTCACTCTTTTAGAATTATGTTTCTGTCTTTATTTCTTGCATATTCTGTTAATTCTTTTTTTATTCCAATTTTGTAGCTTAAAC
>NW_023356091.1:0-6150 GCF_001411555.2 Juglans regia
CCATATGTTTAACTATGTGGAGCCAATTTGTGCAAGATGAATGCAACAAAATCTCGAAAATAATTGGGACAAAGCCAATTATACTTGGAACAAGGATAAGAGTTGGTTCTTTTATATTGTATATGCTTGCATTAATCATGATCTCTATTTCCAATGAAGGATTGTCTCTTTCATCACGTCTGAAAAATAAATTTATGATCAATCATGTTCTTCCTGAGGCAACTTCATTGCAAGAGTGGTAATCGTCACAAATAAGTCATTATTTGTTTCATGTCACTTGAATATTAAAATCTTCATATTTGTAATTCTTATGTTGCATTTGTTTTTATGAATTTTAAGGGCGGTGATTAATGATTCATTACTTGAGAGTATTATTGCAAGATGCTTGACATACTCCTCTACATCTCTGTCTTATGTTGGTTTACGAGAAATAATCAACAATTGTGATGTTGTTGAGTTGATCAAAAGTATGCAAGCCATGGTAGTAAAATCTTATTCTTCGTAACAAATTCAAATATTTATACAATCAATTCATCTAAAAAATTATTTCTAATGTATTGTAGAAAGCAAAATTTTGGATAAAGACAAATATAATTGTGGTTGACTTGCGCCAGATATTTTTTTACATGTCATATATTGACTATAATAAATGAACTATGTATGATTACAATGATAGCTTCCTTTGTTACCATTGCAAACACTAAAGCATTTCTCAACCACGGTATGTATCTTTCAATTTTTTTGTTCTGTTTAATAATTTATGTGATAGATTTAATGCATATCTTTTATTGATTCTAACTTAAAATGATATTTTCATCAATTTTATAATTGTCGAGCATATGTTTAACTCGACGATGGTACAAGAAGACTATCTGCAGTTATGTTTGGTGAAGTTGTAGAGGAAGCATTCGGCTGTTCAGCAGTTGAGCTTATGAATCATACTGGCGATGTATGCTTTCTTATTTTCCAATACCTTTATTGTTGTGAGTAAAAAAGTCAATCTTAGAATTTTTGACATATTTACTACATTATCTATAAGTACATTGAGGTTTATATTAAAAAAAAAAAAAAACTATTAAAAGCAAATTATAACAAAAATTGTTTAAATTGATTTTTATATATTTGTCTATTATGCCAATTTTATTTTTATTTATAACATGCATAGAAATTTAATTAAGAACATTACATTCAAAGATTTGTGTTAATTTACAAGACATCAATTTCCAGCATATATGTTCTTTAAATTTTTATTAATCATGCAAGGCTATTAAAAATCTCATTTGCAAAAACAGTTGTCATATATACAAAATCTTGTAGCACAAGTTTCACAGAAAGAGTGAATGATTGAACTTTTAGTAGACCCTAATTGACTCAACCAACAGCAGCACAAGAATTTCAATGTCATCTCTATTGATATAGTACAAGATGACACATAATGATGGATCACAGTAAAAACATCAAATGATTCATATTTTAAACTGATGTTTTTGTTGGGCTTATATTAAACTTATAGCAGACAACTTTGTTAAGACTATCGATGTTATAAATATGTGTTGGACTATGTTATATTTTAAACTAATGTTTTTATCTTCTAATCTATACAAGCATGTAATTAGTATACTCTACTTAATTATCACTGTCCCTAAATATTTGCTAAATTTCAGATTTGTTCCCATATGCCTTAATTCATTGATTGAAATCAACTTTTTTTATGAAATATATAATATTTTTTAAAAATAAATATTTCACCGAACTAGATAAACCTGCATTGCACGTTGTTCTAACCTAGTGTGTTTATATAAATATATATGTAGCCAATGTGTATTCAGTTTTGTACTGAAAAATTGTTAAAAATGGTATATAATGGCTTCTAAGTGTGAAGCATTGATGAAGGTTCAAGTCCCCGATAATCACATATAAAAAAATAAAAAATAAAAATAAAAATTATGATAGGGGAATTGAAACTAATTATTATCCGATAGCCAGTATGCATGTAGCAAACCTTAAGCAGCACGACAAAAGATTCGCCAGACTTGTTGCTGGTGTAAATTGGTCTCGCAACATAGACGTGAGTCTACAACACTCAATAGTTGGCCCATGATTAGCATTCTATTTTCTTTATAAAAAAAAAAATATATACATATTACTTTTTTTATTTTAGAAAAAAAGATAATATCTCAATTTTATTGATAGCCCTCACTTATGATAGAAGAAAACCGTGGTTACAATCAGAATTCTGAGTGTTACAAATTTTCAAGAAAGACCAAAACTCAGGTCTCAAAAAATCCTAGACACCAAACCAAAATTACGAGATGACATATCCAACATAAAGACAAGGAAAATAAACCTAAACAAACAACTTGCTGGAAAAAAACATCACAAGCATATAATAAGATAACAAAGAAAACAACTGCAAATAAAAGTACCTCACGAAGATATCCACAAATAAGGAAGATCAATTCTATCCATCCGAAAAAAACCCAATTTACAGCACCTCCTAACACCTTTCAGTAAGCTTCTCAAATTAGCAAAATTATTAGAACTTTGGTCTAAGGAAATTGAAAAAGACACACACATCTTATCATTGGCATCACGAATGACACCCCCAGCCTCAGCCGAACCAAGATTTCCAAAGCTACTCCCATCAAGATTTCCCAAGTTGCTCCCAACGTTCGAGGGGGCAAAGTATAATTAACCATTTTTTTTTATTTGCTTCTGGTTCTCTTCCTTCGTCTTCTCATTCCTGTCGCTGAAGCTGCTCTCTCCTAATCTCTTCCCCTTCATTCATTTACCAAAGCTCATCTCCTTCTCATTCTCTCCTCAAAGATCCTCTCCTTTGTCTTTTCATCTTTTCATTCTGATCTCTTTTTTTGTTTTTGTCGTAACAGTGTTTTCGCTTCTATTTTTTAAAGTTATTTTCTACATTTTTTGGCTCACTCTCTCACCAAAGCTCTTCCTCTTCTCATTCTCATTCTCTGCTCAAAGCTCATCTCCTTTGTATTTTCATCTTTCCCTTCTGATCCATTTTTTGTTTTTGTCATAACATTGTTTTCTCTTCAATTTTTCACAGTTTTTTTCTACATTTTTTGGCTCACTCTCACCGAAGCTCTCTTCCTTCGAAATTAGGATTTTTTGTTCATGTTTATTTTCTATTTTTTTCATGTTTATTTTTTGAAAAAATGTATGGTTTCAATTTTTGGTTTGTATTGTTGTCTTCTTATTTTTTTTTCTTTCTTGATTTGATGGTTTATTTTTTGCATGAACTTTTGGGCTAAAACCCTCCTCCTTTTGAAATCAGGTTTGTTCGTTCATTCTCACCTTTTTTTTTTTTTTTTTTTTTTTTTTTTTTTTTTTTTTTTTTTTTTTTTTTTTTTTTTTTTTTTTTTTTTTTTTTTTCTGGATATTTATTTTCTATTTTTTTTTTGCATTTTTATTTTCTGAACAAAAATATATGAGTTTCATTTTTTTGGTTTCCATATGGTTGTGTTTTTGTCTTCTTATTTTTTTTCCTTTTCTTTTTGTTTATTTTTGTTTATATGTGAGTGTGTTATTGTCTTTTTATTTTTTCTTGAATTGATTTGATTTGGTGGTTTGTTTTTTGCAAGGAATTTGGGGCGGAAGCTCTCCTCCTTCTGAAATCAGGTTTGTTCTTTCAGTCTCATCCATTTTTTTTTGTTTGGTTTCCATATCATTGTGTTATTGTCCTTTTATTTTGTCTTTAATTGATCCTATTTGGTGGTGTGTTTTTTCCAGGATCTTTGAGCTATGGGCTGGTTTTTTGAATGTTTTTATTTGCTTTGTTGATCCGTTTGGTTTCTAAACAAAATCTGTTTAGTTTAGTTTTCTTTAATCTGTGTTTCTCTTCTTTCTGGTTGGTGCTAATAGTGTGTTTCAGAGATGAGTTGAGATTAAAGTTAAAAAGTTGAATAAAATATTATTGTTAGAATATATTTTTATATATTATTTTTGTTTTGAGATTTGAAAAAGTTGAATTGTTTATTTGATTTTGTGTAGGAATTTGAAAAAATTGTAATGATGAGATAAAAGATTTCCAAAATTTTCAAAGTTTTGGATTTTAGTTTTGAAAGCAAACTAGGCCTTAGCTGATTAATGTTGAGGTGATCAATAGATCATAAGCTATTTATTTTATTTTAAGCGTGTGTATATATATATATATATATATATATATGCATGGGAATTAAGAAAGGTTTTCCATTTCGTGGGGTATGAAATCTTAATTTAATAAACACATTATAATACTTATCATGACTTGTCATCGTAAAAAAATTTTGTGGGTTTTATTTTTTTTTGGTTTGCATGTTATTATTTTATTCTCTTTTTCATTTTTTGATTTAATTGATCTGATTTGGTTTTTTTTTTTTTTTTTTTTTTTTTTTTGCAGGGACTTTGGACTGTGGTTTGATTTTTGTGCATGTTTTTATAGTTTAATTGATATGATTTGGTGGTTTGTTTTTTGTAAGGACTTTGGATTGTGGTTTGCTTTTTGTGCATATTTTTGGTTTGCATATCATTGTTTTATTCTCTTTTTTATTTTTTGATTTAATTGATCTGATTTGGTGGTTTTTGTTTTTTGTAAGGACATTGTATTGTGGTTTTTTTTTTGTGTGTGCATATTTTTATGTGAATGTTACTTCTCTACAATGTTTTGAAAAAAACAGGTGTGGTTCTGACTTTTTTTTATTTTTAAGTTTGAAATGTTTAGGTTGAGATCATATTATACCAAAAATTGAAGGGTTCTTGTAATCGACAATTATGTATAGTACTTTAAAAAAAATTGTATAAAAGTGATGAAATTATGGGATTAAGAAATTTATTTATGTTCATTTATTCATATATGGTTTATAAAAAAAAATATGTACAGTTCGATTTTCTTTAATCTCTGTGTTTCACTCTCATTTTTCCATTTTTTTGGAGTTTTGGGTTTGAAGTTCATGATAATTTGCAATTTGTATGTCTTCGGTTAAAAAACTTTATGGGTTTTATTTTTTTTGGTTTGCATGTCATTGTTTTATTCTCTTTTTTATTTGTTGATTTAATTGATCTGATTTGATGGTTTGTTTTTTATTACAAAAACAACAAAATCTGTTAAATTTTTCTACATATACATTCTTTACCTTTTTATCAATCTTGCAAAGCTATTAAATTTTTATTATGCAGGAGCATTTACCATATATAAAGAATATTGTTGCAGCACAACTTTTACAAAAAGAATGGATGATTCAACTTGTTGCAGACCCTGATTGATTTAGCTCAAAAACTTCAATATCCTCCAAATTGTTAGACTTGTATTAAACTTGTCCTAAACAAGTTTACTAAAACTATCAATATGATAAACTTGTATTAAACTATGGTGTATTTTAAACTAATGTTTTTGTTTTCTAATCTATGCAAACATGTAAGTATTAGAGCATTAGCATTGAATTGGCCATCCTATTTTTCAAATTTTGATTAGTATGTAACTTTTTTTATCTTTAGCTAATCATTCAAAACTTAAAGTCTACATTGAATTAGTCATCACACTCTTTATAATAATAAAATATTATTATTTTTTATTTAGTTATATTTTTTAATTAATTTTTATTTTATTTTCATAATCTTCAATAACCTCCAACAAATCATATTCATTTTTATTTTTACAATCTAACAATCTATAATATAATAATCTCATATGTATATAGATGGTAAAATCTCATATGAATAAAAATCTCATATTTATAATATAATAATCCCAAAAAATACTTTTAGACTTGCTATAGTTCTTTTCATATTTGAAAAGAAGAATGGATTTACTGTAACTTATAGTTTGGATGAAAACAATTTAACTAATTTAATGTAGAGCAAATATGGATGATATTTGTTAAATTTGAAGATGAAAATGCATTTGGCTAATCTAATGTCAATGCTCTTATACTCTACTTAGCTATTATTATCCAAAAATATTTGCTAGAATTTACCTTTTTTTTTCTATGTATTAAATTATTGATTGATTAATTTTTTCTAAAAAAATATATTATTTTTCTAAAAAATCACTTCACCCAACTAGGTTTGCACGTTGCTCCTTTCTTAGTGTGTGTGTATCTCTCTCTCTCTCTCTCTCTCTCTCTCTCTCTCTCTCTATATATATATATA
>NW_023356092.1:0-832 GCF_001411555.2 Juglans regia
TAGGTTAACATATGATCGATGATGAGGCGCTCCTGCAACCTATTCAAGATGATGGTACTAGAAATACGGGCTCACATGTGAGGGGGCGTTTTGAGAAGTCCCACACAGCTTAAGAACAAACTTATCTAAATTTATAAAGAGTTAACTCACTCTCTCTATTAAACTTTTTATAGAGAAAAATAAGTGTTTCTATAAGACCATGACCCAACAAGATTTATAGGGTTGACTGTACGTCTGAGGCCGCTGTAGATCATCATGGCAAGATATAATTAATATATATACGTGTGTAGTGGTTTTTTATTATTTTTCCCAGGAATGAGCTGGTGGTTTTGTAATTTTTCATTTCCTCATTGTAATTTGTACGTACATGTTGCTAGTCGAGACTAAAAACAGCTAGCTAGCTAGTAATTATTAATTGGTCATGATCAATTCTCTTATTTATAATCAAGCATCTATATTATATAAACAGGCCAATAATTAAGCTATTTTGCTTTCTTATTCGTGTGATCATAACTCATGTTATGACCCAAATCGCAACTATTACAAATTAAATTGTAGCTTGGTAACAAATTAATCCATATATGGGAATCGAATATTACTTTGGCTAAACTACTGGGATCTGTATTCTGTAGGATTTAAATTGATATTAATCCAAACAATTCCAACGTCCATGCATACATATCACTGATCTTATTAATGGAAATCTCATCTATCTTGAGGAGGTGGATACTTTCTTTTTTTATTTGATGGTATTTTATTAATAATTAGATGAAGTTTATTTTTTCATCTCTACAATTCAAGTACGTAGCTAGTCGTCTGTATTTCGGATTAC
>NW_023356093.1:0-262 GCF_001411555.2 Juglans regia
CTACCATATTATAATGTGAAGCAATACATCACAACTGCAAAAAAAGGGTCCCGGGAATTCAGGCTTGTTTGAATTCGTAAGTCTTCTCAGCTCATTTCAACTCATCTCAACTCATCTCAACTCATCTCACTACTATTCATTACTATTCAGCAACTTTAACTCACAAATCTCACTACTATTCACAACTCATCTCATTACTATTCACAATCCATCTCAACTCATCTCAGCTCATTTCAAGTCATCTTCGAATCCAAACATCTCG
>NW_023356094.1:0-232 GCF_001411555.2 Juglans regia
GTAACTGGCCCGTTTGTTTTCAGAGATGAGATGAGATGAGATGAGTTGAGATTAAAGTTAAAAAGTTGAATAAAATATTATTAAAATATATTTTTTAATATTATTGTTGTTTTGGGATTTGAAAAAGTTAAATTGTTTATTTTATTTTGTGTGAGGATTTGAAAAAATTATAATGATGAAGTAAGATGCGTTGAGATGAGATGAGATGTTTTTGAAAAACAAACAAGGAAGT
>NW_023356095.1:0-215 GCF_001411555.2 Juglans regia
CGCCCCATGGCCTGCCTTGACAGCCCCGTGGCATGCACAGCGAGGTTAGCACGGTGCCCACGGGGGATGCCTTGACAGCCCCATGGCTTGCCTCGGTGGTGCCCATGGCATGCCCCATGGCATGCACAGCGAGGTTAGCACGGTGCCCACGGGCCATGCCTTGACAGCCCCATGGCTTTCCTTGACAGCCCCATGGCATGCACAGCGAGGTTAGC
>NW_023356096.1:0-578 GCF_001411555.2 Juglans regia
GGAGAGAAAAAAAATTGAATAAAAAATATTATAAAGTTAAAATATTGTAAGAGTAAAATTTTATAATATTATTTTTTAGAGATTTAAAAAAATTAATTTTTTTTTTATTTTTGATTTGAAATTTAAAAATTTTGTAATAATTAATTTAAAAATTTTATATTTAAATTATTTTTTAAAATAAGATGAGATAAGATAAAATTAAATTAAATAAAAATTTTATATCTCATCTCATATCCCGAGACCCAAAGATGCCCGACTCTTATATTTTCCTGAAGATCAGTTTCCAGGATCTTGCAAAATGTAGACAAAATTTTAAGCCAATAATATTCTATTGATATATATGACTCGTTGATTTTAAGAGGCACAGAACTTTCTTGGTTGGCTAGGAAAGGCTTCCTTCCCAAAAGGTTTTCTTCCCGTGTGAGTAGGGGTGCTGCCCCGTCCCGCTTTCGTTCTGTCCCTGCCCCATAGAGTGTATTGATTGCCACAACAAAGCTGGTTTAGTACGTACGTTGGTAAATGAGATCATCATTTTAAAAATTTTTATAAATTTTTTTAAACATCACTTAAATATAAAA
>NW_023356097.1:0-380 GCF_001411555.2 Juglans regia
TCATCTATTAGTCAAAATAACAAGATGATCAGAATAGATCAGAATGATCCTGGTTGGGAGTATTCATCAATATGCATTCAGGAAGAGAGAGAGAGTTCACAGCTAAGAAAATATTTTTTTTCAATTTGTTCTAGCTATTGTGACTACCAAATATGACCCACAACACTAATTTACTGTAACTATAAGTCATCTTCTTTTATATTTATATAATCCAATGCAGTATATTCTTGAACTCTGATGGTCAAACTCTTCATTTTATTTACATTTACATAATCGATCCATTGCCAATACTCTTAGCCACTACCATTAATTCACCTATACTCACCTTTTTTGGCCGTCAGCCATTTTTGATATTTTTTCCTTTCTATATATGGAGTTTT
>NW_023356098.1:0-211 GCF_001411555.2 Juglans regia
TTTTTTTTTTTTTCTTTTTTCTTTTCACATTTTTTTAATATATTTAAATACATTTAAAAAATAAAAAAAATACATCAATACATTTAAAATCACTTCCTTAATCACTAAGTAAAAAAAAATAATAATAATAAAATAAAAAAAGACAAGTGGTCAAATAGAGGTGTCAAATTGAGTGGGCATAGTAGTATTTTCCTTCTAACATAAAAGGGTG
>NW_023356099.1:0-333 GCF_001411555.2 Juglans regia
CATTTTGATATCAGGAATAAATATGGGATCTACATGAAAATAAATAAATTTTTTAATAGTAGATCTCACTCTTTTTTAAAGCGCTGCACGACCTCAGGGTATTCCTCGATGTATGTCGCATTAGTCAGTAAGCCTGTTTGTAATAGTCTTTGAAATTATTTTATAGAATATATTACAAAGGCTAATTGGTCTAAATTCCTGAACTGCCTCAGGGTACTTGGGAATAAGAGAAATGTATGTGAAACTCTATGGTTTATTAGGTCAAAGCAGCTCGGGAATGAAATTTGCTAATCTCATGTGAAAGTCTGCTTGATGTAACGACGACATTAGCAC
>NW_023356100.1:0-286 GCF_001411555.2 Juglans regia
GATATGATATATATGGAGAGATATTATAAATATCAAAAGATATGGGAATACCATTCTTAGCAAGAGGAAATATTTGAAATTAAAAAAAAATATTTAACTAATATAAAGTAAAAATAGATAAGCTATGTATGATGTATTGTAAAAGTCAGAATGTAAAATAAAAAAAGTGAATTTTGGTAATATATTCTAAAGAATAGGATAGAGAATTCATTGTGAATGCTCTAAATCAACCCGATGGCCTATATAATGCATTTATACATTATCAAACACAACTTTTAGGATTGAA
>NW_023356101.1:0-235 GCF_001411555.2 Juglans regia
AAAAAATTTCCTACATCTCGTTCTATATTATTTTTTTATTATATTAAAATGATATTCTTTTATTCTTTTTTTATTTTTTTTCTACTCATTTATTTGTACGTCTTTAAGTACTCATTTTTTTATGTAATGATTGGAAGAAAACTTTTTTTTTTCACATTTTGGTAATTATTTCATTATTTTTTGTATCCATATTTTCCATTTTTCATATGTAACAAATTTTTTAAAACTACTCATA
>NW_023356102.1:0-301 GCF_001411555.2 Juglans regia
GGTTGCGTTTAGATGTTGAGAAGAGTTGAAGTGAGTTGAGTTTTTATGAATAGTAGTGAGTTGAGATTGTTGAATGAGTTTGGTGGGGTCCACTTAAAATGAGTTTAAAATGTGTTTACATGATAAGTGAGATTAGAGATATTTATGCAAAGTTGAAAAAAATGGGTCCCACCATTATTTTATACTGTTCATATAATTGTAAAAACGGAAATCATTTCCGTAGCTGGCGCCAAATGCTTCAGGAAAAATATCAAATAAATGGGCACTGTAGCTTATACGGCAAGAGAACATGCAAAAAAAT
>NW_023356103.1:0-306 GCF_001411555.2 Juglans regia
ATGGAAGGTCAAGGGCTTGGTGGTGCTCGACGGTGGGGTTGGAAGCTTACGACGACAATGGTAGCAGCGGCGAGAGGGAGTAACCGTGTAAGAGAACTCATTTCGGATTGAGACAAAGGCTGTTGTGGAGGCTTAAAGGTGGCTAGAGGTGGACGACGTGAGGGGGAGCTGATGGTGGTGGCTGATAGCACTGTAGGGGGCGCATGGCGAGGCTGGGTGAGTTGAGAAAGGGAGAAGGGTTGCTGAGAGATGAAAATGACATTCTGTTTTAAAAAAAAAAAAAAAAAAAAAAAAAAAAAAAAAAAA
>NW_023356104.1:0-854 GCF_001411555.2 Juglans regia
CGTTGTATGTTGGTCATTCCTATTAGCATTGTTGCCTCGGAGTCAACCTTTAGTACCGGAGGGCGCATATTGGATCATTTCCATAGTCCATTATCTCCTACAACTGTGGAGATATTGATATGCACACAAAGTTGGACGATGAGAAATGATATTTATATTCCGGATGTTTTACATTTTAAGAAGACCGACGAAGAGGGTGGTAATCAGTCTGGATCTGGACCATCTGGTAATTATTGTTTTTATTTTATTATTTTGATTTATTTATATTCATTTCGATTTCATCAGTATTAATTTAGTATTGATTGTTATAGCAACACAAGAGACGACTCTGACGATGTCTCACTCCACTGCAATATGAATATGTGCACAAGTCTCAAAAGACTACCCAGCCGAACGCCCCAAATGTCACAGTCAAAGACTTAAACAGCTCACCTCTATCTTTAGATTCTTAATTTTTTAGAATATTGAAATTTGAATCAGTTGTACATATTATGTATTTAATTTGTGGTTTTGTAATGTTGATACAATGTCCCTTGGACACTTTTATGTTTATAATTTTGTAATTGTTTAGACTTTCTATTTTATTTTTGTAATAAGCTTAGTTATTATTATTATTTATTAATTTATTAGCTAGTAGAATTGTAGTCTGTAGTAGTACTTTATTACAGTCTAAATTAGTAAATTTGTATCATGTGTATATTATTTTTATTCATGTAACTTTTTTTTTTAACTTTTTTTTTAAACTTCTAATTTTATGGGTCCAAAATGGCCCATAAGCTGTTTTTGGGCGCCCAGTAGGGGGCGGACGAATGACCCCCCCCCCCCCCCCCCCCCCCCCCCCCCCCCCCCCCCCC
>NW_023356105.1:0-672 GCF_001411555.2 Juglans regia
CATATTTTTCAAAATATAATCAGTGGTCCCTATAATGTCCAAATCAGCATCACAGACCATCGATTTAATTGAGAAGTAATAGGCCTGTTCATTGAGTTTTTTCCCAACTCGGAACAAATTCGGACCGGTACCTGTATGGAAAAATATGAGTACCCTCGGTCCATTTACAACCCGGTATCCCCCCATTTTTTTTCCAGTTTGAATGTTTTTGTGTTCTTTTTTTTTTTATTCCTTTCTAACAACTAAATAAACAGAAATTCAAAAGGAAAATGCATATTATATTTAATGAATCATTAATTTTATAGGTTTTTTTTTTTACTCTCTTATCCACGTGTCTTTTTATTGGTGGTCAAGTAACATGTAGATTTTGATTTAAAAAATTAAATAAATAGAGTTTGAATGCTGCATCAATATTTTTTCATGAAAAAATATTCATCATGTAGGTTTTACTTATTAAAAAAAAAAAAACTAGGTGCAACTCGGGTTCTGAGTTTTTAAAAATCAATTTCAATTTAGGTTCTAATCTGGATTAACCAGTCCGAATTTTGATTTAGTTTTAAAACTCAAATTTCGGTCCAGGTATACTCAGATTTTCGAGCCGAAATCAGATAAACAATACTAGAAAGAAGCATGAGGCTAAACTAAAAAGCCAACTTGTTTGCTTATTAAAAG
>NW_023356106.1:0-249 GCF_001411555.2 Juglans regia
ACAGTGGGCGAACCCTTGCCTTCTATACAGACACAGATAGTGTCGACTGATATGGAGGAGGCTATGGGTGGGTCAGACGAAGGGTTTTTGGGGCCGGAAGTGGAGAAAATGGTCACACCATTGGCGGGAGATGGACAGGAGATGGGGACTAACTGCTTGGCTCTGGGTATGGACTCCGTGGGGAGTGAGGAAGAAAATTTGGGAAGCCCATCACCCTTACAGATGCTCCCACCGCTAATAGCACCTCAC
>NW_023356107.1:0-488 GCF_001411555.2 Juglans regia
AAAAACAATGTCATTTCATCTAGTGGTGCTACCCGCCTCCTGGAGTGGGTGTTCCCCCTTCCTGCACCCCGCCCCCTGCATGGCAGGGGGGTGTCGGCCCCACATCTTGGGGGCAAGGTGCCTCGTCCGCATGCTAGGGGATGGATTGACACATTGATTTCGTCTGTCCCCTGCCGCCTACCCACGGTGGAAAACTCATGGGAAACACAAGAAAATCTAAAACATCTCCATCCACAACAAATCCACATATCCATACACAAGCAATTGGAAAAAAAAAACAATGATATGATGGAGAGAGAGAGAGAGAGAGAGAGAGAGAGAGAGAGAGAGAGAGAGAGAGAGAGAAGGGGGAAAGAAAGACTCAACTAGGGGAGGGGGAACTCTAAACAACATCGTTTACGACATTTATTTAAAAATAAATCAAACTTAAGATAAAACGACGTTGTTTTATTAATGAATATATATATGAAAAACTCTGGGCGCAGTCG
>NW_023356108.1:0-5947 GCF_001411555.2 Juglans regia
CCGGATAGATATCTTACAAATTACTAATAGTACTGTTAAATGAATATATTAATGTTGCTAATATTTAATATATATGTAGAACTTGACTTAATTAACTTATTCATGCAATAAATAAAGGAAAGTAATTTTATAATTACCTTGATTGCTTTGTGGAAAGGGAAACCGGGTAAGTCAATAACCAAGGAAACAATTCCGTCGATATAATCACCAAACAGATCTTGCTTTGTCCAGAAGGTAGCCTTCTTCATTTCTGTATAGAGCTCGAAAGGCCGCTTCATGCTCGCCCATTCATCCAATGAATTCATCACCAGAAGAAAATAAGAACCCTCTTTCTTTTCCTGAGCAAATACAATTTTTCCTTTGTCTTAGAGTATAAGACCAGAAGAAATTTTCACTTGAGGTGGAATCCTAGATTATACACTAACTAACTAACATGAACTAGAAAATTCTCAATGTTGAGCAAGCAGGGGGAATGGAGCATACGACCCTTTTGTTTGAACATAATAAATGTGTGGGCATGCCTCTTCAGCTTCTAACAGGTAATGAGAGAGCAGCTGCTTGTTTTTCAACTTATGTATAGTCTTGCCAAATGCCAAATGCAGAATAATGTCGTTACAAAAACTTCTTTGTTAAATACAAAGTGGAAAAAATGCATTCTTCAAAGCATAAAAATACAATTTTTTTTTTTTTTTATAGAAGATGACGGTACCTCTATTTTATTGATAACCCTCACTTATGGTGGAGGAATACCGTGATTACAAGCAGATGTCTAGGGGTTACATACAATCATAGAATCCAAACCTAGGCATCAAAAAAGGTATAAACTAACTCAAACCATGTACAGTTATTCAATATAAACAAACAGAACTCAAATCTCAATGAATCAATTATTTAAACCAACTAAATTTGCATAAAATCAAATAGTGTACTCGATAGCCTGCATAAAACCTGTACAAAAAACTGCATAATCCAAATTGGTCTTGCTGAATAGTTTCATCAAAGAATAATAATAAGAAAACAAACGTGAAAGTGAAAAATCACAACACCAGACCCTTGCAACCTGCACTAAGCAAACTTCAATCTCAGAAAAGGCAAAGAGCATTTATCAAGGCGCAACAAACCTTTAAGTCTTCTAGGAATAAGATTATGAGCACGAAGATCCACACAAGAATTACGAGCTTCTTCTTTAGTAAAAAACTCAGCCACCATATTGCGTTCACTAAAGACATGACGAATGCAACAATTAAGATACCGAATAAGCTCAATCATCTCTTTCCAAAAATCCAATTAGTACTAGTGGAAACATTCACCATGATGAATCCATGAAAGCACCATCATAGAATCTGTCTCAATTATTATATCTGATAATCCTAGATCTTTACAAAGTTTAAGGCCATCTCTCAAAGTCCAAAATTCAGCTACAATATTGGTCTGAGTTTGGTAGTGGCAAGAAAAACCTGCAAATAAATCTCCTCTATGATCACAAATCACACCACCACCGCCAGATAAGCTAGGGTTACCAAGCGAACAACCATCTATATTTAATTTCCAACAACAACAATTAGGAAGTTGCCAAGCAAAAGCTTTAGCTATAGTAACCCACGACATAATGATAAGACATCTAATGCTCCGCAATATCTCTTGGTCCCGAGTAGAATAAGACATGAACTTCATAGACACCACAAACACATTTTGAATCCGCAATAGAATAGCCGACACAATATGCTCCCAAGTGAATTTACCCTCTTCCATACAAATCTTACAACGGAAAAACCAAAGTCCCCAAATAATCATAGTTGGAATAAGACCACGCACTATCCCCAGCTGAGAAGAGCATTTGGCTTTAGACCACCAAAGAAAAACTCGATCAAAAATACTTTGACATCTTCTATATCTCACCTCTAACCTCTTGGAGAAGAATTCCTAGATTGTTTTAGCTAGAAAACCATTCACAAACAAATGTTCATCCGTTTCAATAGCACATTTATCCACACAACAATAGCAGCAGGATGGTAAATAAATACCAAGATTTTTAACATTTGCATCAACAGGCAACGCATGATTCCAGAATTTCCAAGCAATATAAGAGATTTTACTTGGAATACCTCTAAACCAGGTCCATTTTACCCAATGGGGAGGGTTCGAATGAAGTCTGAAAATATTCCATGCCCCTTTAGTCGAAAATTTACCATCTGATGAAGGAACCCATATGAAAATATATGAACCTTGTTTCAACCGAATATTAGATTGTAGGATTTCATTACATAAATCAGCCCCAACCAAAGTAGAAAGACGAGGAATATCCCAACCAATTGAAGATAATAATTCACAAATCTGTAGCAAAGGGGACTCAATCACTTGAACTCGACCAGCTAGGACAAGAGATGGAAGCCAAGGTTTCAAACCAGAAATTGACTTTGCCTTCTCAAACCTTCCAAAGCCCATGATTAAAGAGTAAAGGGACTTTACGAATTACACTTTTCCAGAAGCTAGATCCATGAGGAAGTTGAGCAGCTTCTAAAGGAGACATATTTCTCAAATAATGGCTCTTAAAGAAAGTAGCCTAAAGGGAATCACTGACAATCAATTTCCAGGCAAACTTGAATAAAAGCGAATTTTGTACTTCCTTAAGATATCTCACCCCCAAACCACCCTCTTGAATTGGCCGGCAAACTTTCCTCCATGAAACCCATACTTTTTTCTTTCTTCCCTCTTTGGAACCCCACAAAAATTCTGATAAAATACGCTAAATCTTTGTAAACACTATCAGAGGAATTTTAAGCACAAATAGAACATGAATCGGCACACTATTAAGGACATGTTTCAAAAGCACCAATCTACCACCGGAGGAAAGAAGATTTCTCTTCCAACCTGCAACCTTCTTTCTAATTTTCTCAACAAGCAATTTCAACATAGAAGCTGTAAGTCTACCAGTATGCAACGGCACACCAAGGTAACTACAAGGAAATTTACACTCACTAAATCCCAAAGCTTCCAACATCTAGTGTTTTCTAGCATAATTTATTTTTTTGGAGCAAAACAAACTAGATTTTTCTGCATTGATCTTTTGTCTCGAAACTAATTCATAAGTTTTCAAAATATTCAAAGGACCCCTCAAGGACTGTTTGCCACCTCTCATGAAAATCAGTAAATCATCCGCATAGAGAAGGTGTGAATTTCTCAAACAATATCTCGAAATATTATAAGGCTTAATGGTGCCCATATAAAATTGAGACTCCAATAATCTAGAAAGTACATCTTCCGATAAGATAAAAAGATAAGGTGAAAGAGGATCACCTTGTCTTATACCATGGGAAGCTTTGAAGAAACCTTTAGAAATTCCATTTAACTTAATCGAAAAGGTAGGAGAGGAAATGCATTGCAGAATGAGGTCACACCAGTTAAGGGAGAAGCTAAATCCCTTCAAAACGTGAAGAAGAAACCACCAATTCACCTGATCATACGCCTTCTCCATATCAATTTTACAAATCACATTCCCACCATGAACTTTTTTATCCAAACCAGTGACCAATTCTTGTGCAATGGATATATTATCAAAAATACTACGATTGCTAACAAAAGCTGATTGAGCCGATGAGATTAACTTACTTAAAATAGGAGCCATATGATTCACCATAAACTTTGAGAAAATCCTATAAACCACACAACATAAGCTAGTAGTCCTGAATTTAGTGAAACTATCTGGTTTATCCACTTTTGGAATAAGGACTAAATTCGTAGCACCATAGAAAGTGGGTAAAGGATAGCCATTAAAGAATTCAATAGTTGCTTGCCATACATCATCTTGAACAATATCCCAGGCCACTTTAAAAAATGCCGCCGAAAAACCATTGGGCCCGGGCAACTATCATCCGAAATAGAATCTAATGCCTCTTTAACTTCTTTCATAGAAGGAGACTGAAGGAGAGCCTCATTATCCTCCTCCGAAACTAGCTTAGGAATGAGAGAAAACACATCATCATCCCTAACAACTGGTTTAGAAGCCAAAAGTTTTTGATAAAAATTAATAGCACCAACATGAATCTCCTCAAGAGTCTTTAAAGAAGACCCATCCTGCAAGGTTAAAGAAGTAAGAATATTTATTCTCTTTTTATTCAAGACACTCACATGAAATAACCTAGTATTCGCATCACCCCCCTTGAACTATTGAATGCACGATTTCTGTTTCCATAAGATCTCATATCTATCTAACCATAACTGATGTTTCGTCTTAAGATGTAAAATTTGATTTTCAGCCCTCTCAGAATAATTTCCAGCAACCTCACTCTCCAAGCTTACCAATTGATCCTCCACCAATTGTAACTTCTTTTCCACACGCCCAAAAGTTGAGACATTCCACAATTTAAGAGCAGACTTGAGCTTATATAAATTCCTGGCCACCCGTTTCAAAGCATTACAATTCATAGGAGAATCTCACTCTCTCTTTACTAGAGAAAGGAAATCATCATGAGATGCCCACATTCTTTGTAATCGAAACTACCTTGCGCCTGAAAAACTACTAAACTGTAGCAATTCAGTGAATATAAGACTATGATTAGAGGAAGTGCGAGGAAGATATTTCATTTTAACATGCTAGAATCTATTCAGAAACGATGGATTAACAAGAATTCTATCCAGTCTAGCCTAAATACTACGACGCCCATTTTTACCATTGCACTAGGAAAGTTTAGGTCCCTCAAAAGGAATCTCTAGCAAACCACAATCATGAATGAGATTATTAAAATCCGGTTTCACCCAAGCAGCCCTATGAACACCCCCACCTTTTTATTATTATCTCGAATAATATTAAAATCTCCCACCAAAACTAAGGCCTTCCTTCACAATCAAAACTCCTAATATCATCCCACAAGTCCAGCTGCATTCGCCTAAAACAGCTAGCATAAACAAATGTAACAAATATTCTGTTATACTAAGCGAGAACCAACCTAATAAAAGTTGATTCGTAAATAAACTTGCTGAAAAATGTATATCGTCATCCCAAAACAACCAAATTTTACCACCCTTTTCTGAATTCAAAACAAAATTTTGGAACTTTAATCTTTGTGTCCAAAATTTCATATTATTGTCATCTAAGAAAGGCTCCATAATAGCAACAATACAAGGTTTAAAATTCTTCATAATACGAGACAAATGATTTCGAGAAGTATGCACACCCCTAATATTCCACGTAAGGATATTAAACATAATTAAAGGTGTTTTTTGGAGCGAGTGGTGACTCTACGATTCACCCTAGGCTTCCATTTTCCGGATTCCAAAATTTTTCTAATTGTGATTCCCATCTCCGGATCAGAAGCATAGTCCTTTTCGTCAATGTTTTCGGCCTCCAACAGGCCTTTAGAATTGGACACAAGAACAACATTTTGCCTCTTACTTATATTTAATTCCTCTTCATTTTCTTGGTCTATCTCATCAATAGCATGTTGCGCAACACATCCCAATTCATATTCCAAAATTTCATCCACCATTTTTAAAGAACTATGTGGAGAATGCTGATTGATAGCCAGATTCAAGTAAGTTTCACAAGGGGTAGCAGTTTCCTCTAGCTCCTCAACATGTTTCTCAACTACATGCACTTCAGATAATACCAAAGGACTCTGCCTATTATCCTCCTCTATAATCCTCAAAATCCCTTCTTTAGAGACATAAAAAACCCCAACATTTTCCTCACAAACATTCTTCCTCTCCTTAATCTTATTAAGAATCTATTCTCTTCGTTTCTTCCGGATCTCTTCTTGATCCACTTCAGGTTTTTCAATCTAACGCCACACCATCCTTGAATATTTTTTTCTGTTTCACTATTTCCTCTCCTTCCTTCATTTCCTTCCTTTGTAGTAAACAATTTTTATCATTATGCCCTTGAATATGACATTTATGACAAAATGCAGGCAAGGTCTCAAAGATGACCTCCTGATACCGGCTTCCAGGC
>NW_023356109.1:0-380 GCF_001411555.2 Juglans regia
GAGAAGGGAAGAGAGAAACAGGGAGAAAAAAATGAAGGGGGTGTTCATCGAGGGAGAGAAAGTGAAAAGGATTTTGGGGAGAACAGATTCACGAGGGAAAATATTTGTTTCAGTTGGAGGAGATGTGATTTTAGAATAAAATATTCATTTGGTTATCAACAGTGTCTCGCTAAAGATGAATATATGTTTGGATATATTGTAGTTGAAATGTTCAACTCCCATATTTTACCTAGTCCAATGTAACAAGTTTAAAGAGCACAAAATACATATTTTTGGCTTTTGAGGAGTTATGCCTAGGCTGATGCGAATGCTCTTAGAAGTTTTCACATAAAATATAAGTAGAAGCAAGATAGATATCTAAACGTCTTATATATATATAT
>NW_023356110.1:0-219 GCF_001411555.2 Juglans regia
AAAAAAAAAAAAAAAAAAAAAACACAGGCCGAAATATCGGCCTGTACAGGCCGGTACAGGCCGAAATTTAGGCCGAAACGGCCGGTACCGTCCGGTACGGCCGGTATTTTGGCCGGTACAGAACATATATAGTACCTGTACCGGCCGGACGGCCGAAACGAAAAATTTCGACCGTACCGGCCAGTACGGTACGAAATTAAAAACATTGAGAGCAACCTA
>NW_023356111.1:0-204 GCF_001411555.2 Juglans regia
AGGTTTCAGGTTTAAAAAACAAAAATTCTCTCTCCACCAACTATCCCAATTCGAGTCCGAATCACTGCTCGACAAATTACCAAGACATGCTGACATGTGGATAAAAAGATAAAAAATAGTATACTTTAAAAAGGCCAAAAATACTAAGAAAAAAAAAGAAACAAGGAAAAATAGAAAAACAGAAAAACAAATCAAACAACAGGG
>NW_023356112.1:0-1263 GCF_001411555.2 Juglans regia
GTGAACACTTAGGCAAGAATAGAGGTTTGAAAAGGTGCACCATCTAAGGATAGTTCATGGGAATCACTACGGAAGTTACGGAAACAGTATCCTCACCTTGTGGGCAAGGTCCCGTGAGAGGGGGGGAAATCTGCAGCCTTGTGGTCAAGGCTCTTTCAAGGGAGGGAGAATGTCATGAAAGCAAGCAAAAAGAAAAGAGAAAATCTTCAGACTGGTGACTCATAGAATATTGGAGACCAATAGGAAAACGACACGTAGCGAGCGCACATCTACTCCCCCTCCCCCTCACTCTCTGCTCTCTCATTGGATCCAACTTGTTTCTCTCATGACCTCCCCCTCTCTACCCTCGATCTCTCTTTGGATCCAGAGAAAACCCGTTCAAGAGATCCACCACGCCTCTGCCTCTCATCGAAAAGTTTAGGCCGGCTCTCACCTGCTCTCTCGTGACCGAACCTGAGATTCAACTCTCTCGATCTCTCGTTAAATTCAACTTGGGTCTCTCACGCTGCCTCTATAGATCCGAAAACTCCATCTCCGTCTCTATTTTGACCGAACCCTAACGTGACATCGAGATCGAATGAGAGAGAGGGAGAGTCGAGAGAGAGAGGGAAGAAGAGAGAGAGAGAACCCAAGTTTCTAAAATTGCAGAGGGAGGGAGAGAGAGAGAGAGAGAGAGAGAGAGAGAGAGAGAGAGAGGCATTTCTGAATTCTGGAAGAAATCGAGAACGAAGGAGAGAGAGAAGCTTACCCGTATGCGTCCCCATGTTAACATGCCATGGAAGGCTTACATGTCACAACCTAATTGGTCTCCGATAAACCCAAGTTATAGGTGACTCCTGTCTGAAGCGTTCCTAAAAAAAAAAAAATGATAGATTCAGGCCAACGATCGAGTTAGTTGATTGTGGAGTGAAAACGCGGCTTTTAGTTGTAATAATACGGTGCGTTTAGTGTGTTAAATGGTATGTACGAAAGAATTAATAAAAGGGTGTGTTTTGTGTAATTAATAAAAAGGTGTTTTTTGTAAGCATAAAACGCTGCGTTGTATGTGTTGGGATATAAAAGGGAAGGGATGGTGCAATGTTCATTATCTGCCCACGAATCACATCCTTGTTTAGAGAATTCAATCATCAATAATTGAATTCCTAATACTGTGCAAGTCTTGAACAAGTTCTTTAAAAAAAGAGGCTTGTCTTTTCATAGGATACTGCTTTTTTTAAAAGTCATGCACGAGCCTTGTACGCATAGAATTTGTATAAATCATTG
>NW_023356113.1:0-219 GCF_001411555.2 Juglans regia
GGCATGTTTGGGAGATGAGATGAAAATTTTATATTTTGTTTTGAAGTTTAAAATATTATGTTTTAATATTATTATTGTTTTGGAATTTAAAAAAAGTATATTGAGATTTGAAAAAGTTGAATTGTTTATTATATTTTATATGAAGATTTGAAAAAAGTATAATGATGAGATGAGATGAGATGAGAATTTTGTGTTTTGTCTTGTGCCCCAAACTTGCCC
>NW_023356114.1:0-222 GCF_001411555.2 Juglans regia
CTATTCTAAGACTACGTTTAGATTGAGAAGTGATCTCAACTCATATTATTTTATCATTATAATTTTTTTAAATTTTTACACAAAATATAATAAATAATTTAATTTTTTAAATTTAAAATAATAATATTATTAAAAAATAATATTTTATTTAATTTTTATCTCAACTTATTTTATTCCATCTAAACTCTTAATTCAAATTAAAAAGAATATTATAAAGATGGT
>NW_023356115.1:0-853 GCF_001411555.2 Juglans regia
TACTCTTCTTAAGTAAATATTATTTAGTAAATTTGAGAAAGTTTTTATAAAAAAAAAAAACTTAATATTAAGATATAAAAATTTAAACAAAAAAAAAAAAGTAAAACTAAGAATAATTAATTTGAAAACTATAGCATTAGAAAAAAAAACTTAATATTTGAAATTATAAATTTATTTAAAAATAAGAATAAAACTATAAAATGATTTAAAACTAGACTAAAGATTTTAGAAAATTATGAAATTTCTTTGAAAACATAAAATTAAATATTATTTTGAAAAAATAAAGTTACAAATATTAATAAAAAATCAAAAACCCTAAAATAATAAATAATTAAAATAATTAAAGGGAAAAAAAGGGACGAGGGCTTCCCCCTCCATTGCGGCAAGGTGTCCGACAAGGTAACATTACCATTAGATTTTGTGGAAATTAATTTGCCAACCAAATTACTGTTTGAGAATTGGTTTGCTGGACCTTCTTCTGGTTCCAAGTGGAGATCATTCCATGAGAGAGCTTCAGCTTGTGAAATGAGCCTGTCGATATCAGGTTGGATTGTGGACATTTTTATATTGGTTTGAGGTACTGGGAAGGATAGAAAGGGAGGGTCAGGAGTGTAGGGATGGGAAGGGACTGTTATAGTCAACAGATTTGGCCTTCAAAATTATTAATCTTTTTCACAATTATAGTGCCAATAAGGTAAACTCACAAATTAACTAAGTTTTATGTGATATATTATACCTATTTTATAATAAAAATAATTTTATAATCTGACGTAATACGTCAGTTTAATATGGTAAACTAATTTGTGAGTTTCCTTCTATAAAATCACTTTGTAATCCAAAGCATTTCTCTGCC
>NW_023356116.1:0-360 GCF_001411555.2 Juglans regia
AGTCACGGGTCCACACCAGCAACCACCAGCCACTCTCGACTGACTCTTTTTTTTTTTTTTATTATTATTATTATTGTTAAACTATGTAAACATGGATGTAGTTTTTGACTAAACAACCGCATATTGTCAGAAAAGAAGGTTCATTTGTATTCGTAATTTATTTTAATCTATTTTAATTTATCTTATTTTATTATTATAATTTTTTTAAATTTTTATATAAAATATAATAAATTAATTAATTTTTTTAAATTTCAAAACAATTTTTTTAAATTTTTACATAAAATATAATATATAATTTAATTTTTATTCTATTATTTATAAATCATCTCAATCTATCTCAACTCATCTTTAAATCTAAAT
>NW_023356117.1:0-236 GCF_001411555.2 Juglans regia
GAAGTCCTCGTGTTGCACCCCTCGTTTTTGTTTTTTCCACCTTGTGAGAGGAATTGACAAGAAGGACCGCTCGGGAGTGGATTTTTAGGAAAATCGAGCCATGCCCATCGCGTACCTATGGCTTTCGATCAGATCGCCGGTTCGCAATTGCATGGGAAAGACGCTATTACGTCGCACTAGGATTATAAGAATTTTAAATAATTAGTTTGATGGGTGCGATCATACCAGCACTAATG
>NW_023356118.1:0-1328 GCF_001411555.2 Juglans regia
TATTTATTTTAAATTAATTTAAATCAGTATTTAAATTTTCACCATTGATCAAATTTGGAGACTTATGATAAAGGGTTAAATTTAAATCCCAAAAAGTTTCTTTTTTCCCTTACTTTATCTTTCTCCCTCTCTCTCATTCTACTTAGCCACGTTTTGTCTCTCACCCGATCTCCTCCCTCAAGCAGCCGTGCGCCACTGTGGGTGTCATCGACCTCGTCACCGACCACGTCACCGGCTTCCTATTACGTCGGTGAGCAAACACCACCGTCGAAGTCCATTGGCAGCTCCTCTCTTCGCCGCAAGCAAGCAACCCGAAATGGGTCTCAACGATTGCGCTAACGCGGCTCATCCTCTGCGCCACTGCACCACTACCATCGAGCTCCTCTTCCTCCGGTGACCACTCCCATGGACCTAAGATACCGTCGAAGTCCCCATAATAGCCCTCGTCTCTCCGCAACTCCCTCTTCCGAAATGAGTCTCTCTGTTTATTGATTATTACATATAATTCAATTAAGATATTGTATGCGGTGATTTTATGATCTGTTGTAGTAATTTGTGATATTTTGTAGTGATTTTATAAAGAGAATTGCTGTAAGAATATAGAGATGAACGAAGAAGGGAAGCGTAAAATAAGAATAATGTTTATTACTGTTTATCTTACTATTTATCAGGCGATACACACTTTTAAATATAAGAAAATATATATATTTCTATTCTCTGTCATTCCTTCAACTCCCATTATTTAAAAAAAAAAAAACTTAAAAAAAAATAATAATAATTTTGTTTCATTTTTTATGATATTTTCTGTCATAGACTCGTAAGTCTGAACCTCAGCTTTGAAACATTTTTATAACAATAATGATACTATATCGTTTTATTTTGTTATTTTATTTTAATCGTTTATATATTTAATTTTTTATTTTTAATTAAAAAATAATTATTAATATACTGTTGTATTTTTTTATTTTTTTAAAATTTTTAAATATATTAAAAAAATGAAAAAATAAATAAAAGTTATATTAGTAGGCACGACCAGCGATTAAAATTGGATGGCACACTAGCACTACCTTCTTTATAATTCTTTCACGGCCAACTTTCTTTATTTGAATATTCCAATTTTATATAATCGTTCTCAAAATTATAAAAAGGAATTATAAAAAAATATAGATGTATTTTTTTTTAATCTTGACAATGGCACCAGAAATTACTGACTTCATATATATATATATATATATATATATATATATATATTATCAATGTATTTTTATATTTTTACACCACATCAATTTGAAGTTATTAACTTAAGGGTAGTGCTACAGCCCCCGCTG
>NW_023356119.1:0-205 GCF_001411555.2 Juglans regia
GTAATATTAGAGAGAAGTCATTATAGTAGTGCACACTTTACACTCACAGCATGACTGCTTCTAGTTGATTATTCCTAACACTCACTTGGAGAGATGTGTGGTCTAGATGATACTATATAAAGTGTGCAAAATGGATGCTCTCAATAGTAACTTCTATCTATATTTATTTATATATATATATATATAGAGAGAGAGAGAGAGAGAG
>NW_023356120.1:0-394 GCF_001411555.2 Juglans regia
TTGTTATTTTATCTTATTTAATTATTATAATTTTTTTATTTTATTTAATTATTATAATTTTTTAAAATTTTTATTTTATTTTTAATTAATAATTTCATTTTTTTAAATTTTAAAATAAAAATAATATTAAAAAAATATTTTCTAATAATAAGACGGTTTAGGTTTCGTTTGGATTTTAAACTAATTTTAATCTCAACTCATCTCATTTCATTTTTAGAAAATAAGTGAGATGGTTTCAAAAAAAATTAGTTATTCGAATGAAAGATCGAAACCCTAGCTATTACTCAACTCAACTCACTCCAACATCCAAACACAACCTTATTATAAGCAGGAATGAAAATGATGATGATGATTTGCAAAAGGCAAATACTTTTTCAAGAAGAATTATCCAAAC
>NW_023356121.1:0-202 GCF_001411555.2 Juglans regia
TGTCTCCCAAATTGACTGCCTGTAGAAGAGTTGATATATATATATATATATATGAAGAAAAAATTTAATTATAAATAATTTTACGTATTAATACGTATACTCATTTAATATAATTGGTCAAAAAATAAATTTTATTAAAAATAATATTAATATACAGATTGATCCATAAACTTATTTGTACATAATAAAATTCTATCGTGAT
>NW_023356123.1:0-752 GCF_001411555.2 Juglans regia
GTTGAAAAAGAGTTGTAGGTGTATCACTTTCCAAAAACTTATCCACTTCATTATACATATTCTCCATTAGTCTTTGATATTTTCTAACAAACTTCTCATGTATACTCACTATGTACTTAAGCTTTGCCTACTATGAATAAAATACCTTGATTACCGACATAAAAAAAAAAAAAGATTCTAACAAACCACATCCCTACTACATAGGACCATAGACCAAAATACACCTGACAACCCCAACTAGCTAGTTGTTCCTCTGAAATGAGCGAGATTTATTGGCTGGGACTGGTTGGAAGGGGAAAACACAGAGGTAATATACCAAAAAGAGTTTTACAGCCTTGATATACAACATGGTACAAGGTTCATAATCATGGTCTCAAATTCTTGTGGGGATTTGAATTTATATTTTTTACTAGCTCCTTTAAACAGAACTAGTCATTTTGTGAGAGGGGGTTTATTGACCACAATTACTGATATCATATGCAATTTCTAGTTTAGTTTATCAGTAAGTCTTTTTATGAGAATTTTGCTGTGATTCTACGGCGCTACAAGATCCTTACTTGCCCTTATTTTGATTTTGAAAGCTTGTTGATTAATAGGTTGCATGAACATTTTATCATAATTTGGTCTGTTGCTAACGTTAAGCTGTCAGTAGTAAAGAACTTTTACAGTGTCTAAATATTTTCCCACATTTCAAGCCATCTGATGCATATATAGTCCTTGGTTTAGATAGTGGTTTAATCAGTTTGATCAGA
>NW_023356124.1:0-1069 GCF_001411555.2 Juglans regia
CAAAATTGATGTTTGAAAAGAATAATCCATATTCACTTTTTTTTTTCTTTTCATAGAAAAATGGCATACTTTGATTAATAAGTAACGAAAGAATATGAAAGATAATATAATTTAAATATAATAGATGTCTTTTTCCTTATGGTATTGGCATTACTCTATGATTCATTAAGGCCATTGTCAGGGGAGGCCTAAACAGTTTGCATTGACAGCTTGACCTGGTCTATACTTGGACTATTAGTCTATTTGCTTGAAGTTTTTCTAAGTATTTTCTCTCAACCTAACTTTTGTTTTTATGTTACTGTGTCTGCATTCTTCTCCACGCCAGTTTGTTGAGATCAATGACTAAACTCTGTAGGAAATCTAATCTTTTCCACTAGAATAGCACCCTTTACTGGGTCAAGGATTCTCAGTAGGGGTGTAACAGGTCCGGTCCGGTCCGATTTTGAATAAAATCTAAGACCGAATTAGTATATATCAGTTTTGTATTTTTCAAAACCGATTACGCACCGGTTACCCTCCTAAACCGGTACTTTCGGTTTTACCGGTTTCCGGTCCAATCTAGTCAGGTTTTTCGATTTTTTTAAAATGTAAATTTTACAATTTATCATTAAAAATTTATTTATAAAAAAAATTGATTTAAAAAAACTATTTTATACTTTTATTAATATATTAGACTATATAATAGTATTAATATTAAACTATTGGTATAGTTATAAGTTATATATTAGTATTAGTTATAAACTTTTAGTGATTTAGTATTAACATTTTATGTAATAATTTATAAATTATAATAAGAAATTATTTCATATATGAATATATATGTTACTAACACCTGGGACTTCCAAAAAAAATCCCAGAACCGGAACCGGCTACATGCAACTGTCTGGTCCGGTCTAAAAAATCCCAGAACCGGAACCGGCAGGTTTTTATGTTTTAAAAATTGGTTCCAGACCGGACCGGTTCAAAACCGGTAAAATCGGTCCGAATCGATCCGATCCAATCCGATTTTCTAATTTTTCGATTTGAATTTACACTCCTAATTCTCAGTACTTTAGTTTATCTTCATAAC
>NW_023356125.1:0-289 GCF_001411555.2 Juglans regia
TAAAAAATGCCACTTAGTAATGAATAGTAATGAGATGACTTGAGATGAGCTGAGATGAGTTGAGATGGATTGTAAATAGTAATGAGATGAGTTGTGAATAGTAGTGAGATTTGTGAGTTAAAATTGTTGAATAGTAATGAATAGTAATAAGATGAGTTTAGATGAGTTGAGATGAGCTGAGATGACTTGCGAATCCAAACAAGCCCTAAAATTGTCGTTAGCAAAAAAAAAGTGTTCAATAATATATCCTATGGCGTGGTGATACATTGGCCCAGAAGTTACAACTTTC
>NW_023356126.1:0-467 GCF_001411555.2 Juglans regia
ACTCCAAGCAACACTGATTGAGATCCAGCCCACCTTAGCTTGTCTTGGGAATAGATCTTTCTTCTTTTCCAGAATGTGTTTTTTAACGTTGACAATTTGTTTATCCATAAAATTAAAAAAATTGGACCGAACTAGATTGAAATAAAAATAACCAAAAGTTTTGGTTTTGGTAGTGAATTGATCTGGTATCGATTTTTAAATTTCTAAAACCGATGTATATCGATTTGGTTTAAAAAAATATCCAAAACTAGACCGACTAGACAAGTTACACTCCTACTAACAAGGCCTAAAGGCTAAAGGTAATAAAATATCTTAACTCAAATAATTTTACTACGATTTATAAATTATTTTACTATTATTCACAAATTTTTCACCTTATCACATCTTAACGTCCAAATGAGACCTGTTGTTTTGATATAAATTATAAAGTCATGATTTTCTATACAGTTAAGAAGGGTTTCTCCTCT
>NW_023356127.1:0-2159 GCF_001411555.2 Juglans regia
ATACATTGTGAAACATATGTGGACTTTCCAATCAGGATCAGTCTGTTCTGTTGGTGGCTGAATACATTGTAGATTGAGTCATTTCTTTCTCATATTAGCTTTTTCCACTGAAATGTATTAATTGAAAACGTAACTGAGTTAGCATATGTTGAGGCATTATGCAATAAATAGAACTCGTAAAAAAGTTTTGATGTCAGCCATGACCCTACAATATGCAATCATCTCCCAGTTTCTATGGCAAAGGTAATGCTATAACGTCAGCTACCCTTTTTTCTCTCTTACTATTTTTCAAACAAAAAAATCAACAAATCAATATATATATATATATATATATATATATATATATGGCCTTATTTAAGTCGATCTGGTGGTAGCTCAGATCTCAAGCACCATGAGATGGCTCTGCTCGAGCCACCACGTGATTGTCCAAAGGTGGCTCCCATAAGCATTCTTAATGAATTAATTAAAAGTTAAATTTATTGAGTATTTAATTATTAGAGAGTAAAATTGTTCACAATAGATTAGTTAAATTCTAAATAATTAAAATTTAACTACAGTGACTTTCAAAATTTTTTTCAAATTTGAAGGTTATTGTACATACATCAAATGCATATTTTATCAATTATTTCTCTCTCCATCTTTCTATTATATATTTTATCACAATTGATATATTAATTTGAGTTAGTGATATATTAATTTAATTATAATATGATTATTAATTAATATATAATAGGTAGAATAGTAAAATATGATAAAATTAAAAAAATTAAATATTTTTAAAATTATTAATTACTCATTATTATATAATGAATAAATAAATAATACAATATGAAGATTTAATATGAATAATCAAAACTAAATTTATCTTATATTATTTTATTATTATATAATAAAAAAATAACTATTCTAATATATAAATTTATAGTTGAAAATTAAAATTTTCTTCTATTCATAAATAAATATTCTTTTAATTTTAACTAATTTATTGAGAATGGATCTATTCTTTGGGGTTAGGTGGGGTCTCGTCATAGATGCAATTGGCCCATCACAATGAGGCCTTTGCCCCGGCCACCTGGGATGTCCCTGCGAATTTTTTTAAAAATTAATTTTAAACTTTTAATTTTTTCGTCTAATCATTCGTCACAAAATCAATTATTACAATATTTTTAAACTCTCATACCACAAAAAATAATATTAATTTTTTAAATTTTAAAATAAAAATAATATTTAAACAATTTCTTAATTTTATAATATTTTATTCATTTTTTTCTCCTTTTTCAAAATTCAATAAAAGATCTTAATTCAAATTATTTCACTGTTATTCAAAAACTTTTGAGACTTTATCGTCTACCTAGATTGATGCATGGCACTGATTTGGCAATTCTTGTACGTCTCAAAAGTTTGTTTTTTTTTTCAGTCATGCCAGCTTACAATTAGTGAATCTGTGTTTTATTTTAATGGAGTAGCTCTAATTCTGCATTGATTGAGCTGGTTACAGTTTTTTTTTTCTTTGGCTGTTGCAGTTATTATTGATAAATGACCATATTTGCATCTTGTGTCATGACTGTTATCGAATAACTTAATATATCGCTGTACACTCTTCTGCTGGAAAAGATATATGGTGACCATGAAAGCATCTACATCTATAATTCTATTATTGATACAGATGCTTCTAAAACTAGACAGAAGTTTAAAAAATGCTTCTTCATTTTGAACTGGGATAGAGGCTTATTCCTAGTGTAATATGGGTAATTTGTTTCCTCTTCTACAGATTAGAATATTAAAGCGGGCTAGAATTTATCCTATCTAGGGTCAGCTTCTTGAGTTTGTATAATTCATAATCACTCAGCGATAGAAAAGATAAAGCTATAACTTGGCCATTCTAAGAAATAGATGAAGGTCTAAAGTCTCAGTCCAGAAGGCTGGAAATTCGATTTGGGCAGAAAAAATTAGATCTTGTGCTCTATCTCTTATTAACTCTGAGCCAAGTCATAGAATCATCATTTCTTTCCGATTAATTGATCCGGATACTTCCATCAATGGCAATATTGAGTATATAAACGATGTAAAGTTAATGAAGACAAGGGAAAATTCTAGAGAATTGTTTTATTGAAGAATAAAAACTTTGAAAATTTCCATTACTGTAATATATTCATATA
>NW_023356128.1:0-216 GCF_001411555.2 Juglans regia
TCGCTTTCGTGGGGGTGATTCCTACATTCTCGCTTGCTTTCTAGCACCAAGCTTGTGCTTTAGGGGCGGATTTGGTGGCGCCTAGTGCCGCGCATGGGCTTGTTGATGGGGGCAATCGGTCGTGCTAGGGGCTTTCTCACGTTGGCTAGCCCTCGGGTGCTCTAGTCTACCCCATGGCGGTTGGGCCTATTTGTTTGGATGCCTCCTTTGCAACAT
>NW_023356129.1:0-1319 GCF_001411555.2 Juglans regia
AGATTTAGTTAATTTTGTACGTCAAAGGATATTTCCCCAGTTGTTCTTAGGGGTTTAACCGATCCGATTCGGTCCGGTTTTGAACATATTTTATAATCGTATCGGTATACACCGGTTTTGAAATTTGTAGAACTGATATCGCATCGGTTACACCTCTAAATCAGTACTTCCAATTTTATCAATTATAGTCTGATTCGATTCGATTTTTCTGGTTTTAGTATAGTATTAGTGGATTATATAGTTAGTATAACTATACTATAGTGATATATTGATATATACTGGACTATATGGTAATATACTATTAGTATATATATAATAGTATCATATAGGGATATAGTATTTGATTATGTATGTTAGTGATAATATGGTAGTGTCTAATTTATTTATATATTTGATTATATATATTAGTGATAATATTCTTTGTTACATATATGTTAGTAATAATATGATGGTTATATATATTTTTTATACGAGTGTATATAATCAAATATATATATAAATGTATATATAAAATAGAATATATATTATAATTTATTATGCCATAAAATATATTTATCCTTAATATATATAGAATTTATATTAATAACATTCGATCAAATGTTTATGTTTAAAATTAAAATTTTATATTATATTAACTTTATGCTATAAAATTAAAACTTTTAATAATATTATTATATCAAATGTTATATTAAGATTTATAAGATTAATTTTATATTATGTTAAATGTTATATTATTAGATTATTATTATACATCAATAATAAGATTTTAAAATTTAATATTATATTAATTAAAAATTTAACAAAAGAATATATATTATAATTTATTATGCTATAAAATATATTTATCCTTAATATATATAGAATTTATATTAATAACATTCGATCAAATGCTTATGTTTAAAATTAAAATTTTATATTATATTAACTTTATGCTATAAAATTAAAACTTTTAATAATATTATTATATCAAATGTTATATTAAGATTTAGAAGATTAATTTTATATTATGTTAAATGTTATATTATTAGATTATTATTATACATCAATAATAAGATTTTAAAATTTAATATTATATTAGTTAAAAATTTAGCATATAATATAAAATTATTTTACATATAATTATATATAAAAATGATATAAAAAGTATTTTATATAATATAAAAAATTAATATATATATATATATAAATATATATCAGTGTTATCCGGTTCAGCCTGATGTTAAAGAAAAAAAAAAAAAAAAATGGGTTCGACTTTGACCATTTTCAAAAAATAAAATCGGACCGAATCGGCGGTCCGTTCCATTTTTTTTTTTTTTTTT
>NW_023356130.1:0-1406 GCF_001411555.2 Juglans regia
GTCATCTTAAATGATTTGTAAATAGTAATAAAAAAATAATAATAAAATATTGAATACTAATGAATAATAGTGAAAAATAGATAAAGAATAATGATAAAATAATGAATAGTAGTTGAATGATCTAACTACCCAAACACAACCAAACTACGTATGGATGCTGATTTAATTTCAGATAATTTGTAAATAATAATGAAAAATAGTGAATAGTTTATAAATAATAATAAATTTTTTATGAATAGTAATAAAATAGTCTGAACTTCAACCATATGACTCCATTTGGGTAGTGGAGTATTCTGAGTCAGAACACTCAACTACTATTAATTATTTTATCCTTATTTTTTATTTACTTTTTATTATTTTTTATTAATGTTCACTACTATTCAGTATTTTATCATTTTTTCACTACTTTTTCATTACTATTCATGAAATATCTGATATCACTTCATTATCCAAATGCAACCAAGATTCCATTTTAAATTAATTATGAAAACCTTAAAAATTTGTTTAGCTTTGGTGCAAATCCAACTTTTAATATA
The DNA here is from genome assembly GCF_001411555.2 of Juglans regia. Taxonomy (NCBI): domain Eukaryota; kingdom Viridiplantae; phylum Streptophyta; class Magnoliopsida; order Fagales; family Juglandaceae; genus Juglans; species Juglans regia. Next base: position 537 of record NW_023356130.1, read on the forward strand.
TGGTCTAAACAAGGGATTCGGATTTGGAACTAGACCAATTATTTTACGTGGGGTTTTTTTAAGCACTGATGCACTCTAATTTCTTCTTTTTTTTTTTTTTTTTTCAAAATAAAAGAATGCCAAGCGTCCGTACCGACAAAATATCCTTCAACCGGGGTATTTTTCCCTTCTCAATTTTTATATTAATATTAGATATAATTTTAAAGCGTGCAAACCTCCGAATACAAAGCAAAATCATAATTATCACATTGTAATGAGTATGAAAAAATTATATTTACAGTCTTAAGATATGCAAGGTAAATCTTGTGCACTTCTTTTAAAAAAATAATAAATCTAAAATCTATATAATAAAATTAATTTTTTAAAAATAGATCCTATTTATTTTTTTAAAAAAAATACGTAAAACTTACATATATTAAAACTATATAACCTGAAAAATTAAAAAGTATATAATAAAATTTATACCTTACGAGTTGGAGAGATCCGGATAGTTAAAAGGAAAATGCGTTGCAATTTACAAATCGTAGAGTGCACGGCAGTGCGTAAAAAGCAGCGCGTAAAAGTCTTTGTACATTAAGCATTTAGCAATTTAGCAGCGCTGTAAAGTAAAATTTATATATTAGATTTGTTTTATCGTAAAATAAAAAAAAGTCTATTTATTATTTATTTTTTCATCATTTTCTAATTATTTCTTAATGTGATATTGGATAATAAATTTATATATAAAATATAATAAATAGTCTCTAATCATATAATAATATATCATAAAATAATAAAAATATAATAAAAATTAAGATGATAAATAATATTACTCGTAAAAAAAACTTTATAGAGGGAGAGAGAAGAAAGAGAAAGTGAAATCTATTTGCC
>NW_023356131.1:0-1456 GCF_001411555.2 Juglans regia
GAATAATGCTACTCTCACCACTCTTGGTCCTGCTCCCGGTCCCGCTATATTTTTTTTAATTTTTTTAATATATTTTTTTTTACTTAATGATTAAGTAAGTATTTTTTAATGATATTATAATTTTTTTATTTTTTTTAAAAATATTTTATAGTGTTAAAAAAATACATGTATAAAAAAATAAAATAAAAAAATACTACATTTTACATTGAGCGGGACCGGGAGCGGGACAGCCAGCGGGGGCTGTAGAGGCGTCCCTTCCAATTAAGCAATGAGTCCTGCTACAGCCCCCGCTCCCTCTCCCGCTCTCGGTCCCGCTCAGTGTAAAATGTAGTATTTTTTTATTTTACTTTTTTATACATGTATTTTTTAACACTATAAAATATTTTTTAAAAAAATAAAAAAAATTATAATATCATTAAAAAATACTTAATCATTAAGTAAAAAAAAAAAATATTAAGAAAATAATTTTACACTGAGCGGGACTAAGAGCGGGACCGGGAGTGGTGAGAGTAGCATTATTCTTAAGCAATAAGTTGTACTTTCACTATGCCTTAGGAAATGGGGGACTCAGCTCAGGGTTCTTGTTTTTCTTTTTCCCTTAGATCGTATGTGTGTCTAGAGAGAGAGAGATAGAGAGAGAATTTTGTTTTTTTGTTAAGGCGATAGGATGTTGGAAATTGAAGTACAGGAGGGAGACAAGAAAGAAAGTCAGTAATGCCAAAAAACATGAAGATTCTTAAAATGCAAGCAATGGTGTGTGTGTGTGTGAGAGAGAGAGAGAGATGGGGAGGAATATTTGGGAAGCTTGGAACACGCAATGCACAAATCTCACGGTTTGTAGAAATTGCCTAATTACTTTACAAGTGAAGGAAATACGTCAAGCTAAGTCATTTTATAGAATTACTTTTGTCTAATTTCTTTATAATTAAAATATTTCTCCTTTTACTATATAGCCTCTTACAATTAACAGTACCAAGTTTGTAATTATTAAACAGAATATTATATTAATCGTTTTATGTAGAGGTACTGTGGGATGTGATCACTTTAGAAAGACTTGAAAACAACTTCAAATATTCATTTAAGGGTGTGCCAGGTTGAGGCTAATCATGTTGAATGAGCCTCATTTACTCGACTTCTTTCTGTCAATTACTTAAGAAATGGGGGGAAAAAAAAGGGGAAACCACACACATATCTATAAACACCAACTGCTCCTTTTGAACAATTTGGGTACCTTAATAGAACAGAGTACTTGAAAGGTTATAAGGACATTAAACCAAGTACAGTGCATTAAATCAAGGCTCTGTTTATTATTATCATATCTGTTGCTTTTGCGTCTTATAGGGCAATGAAATTTCCTGAATGGATTGCAGTGTCCTAATTGCATTCATTTTTCGGGGTGGGGGGAGATCATCAAATAAGGAGCCTCCATTATCAGCTTCTTGTTGTATTTGCATTG
>NW_023356132.1:0-2249 GCF_001411555.2 Juglans regia
GGGGGGGGGGGGGGGGGGGGGGGGGGGGGGTAATGGGGTTGTAACGGATCGACGGATTAGTTGGGTTGGTTTTTTCTCTCTTTTTTTTTTCCCTTTTTTTTGAATGAATATGATTTCAGAAAAAGAAATGTTAAACTTAATCATAAATTGTACAAATATAATACAATCTTTTTTTTAAAAAATAAGATTTATTATTAAAAAATTAATTTTTTATATAGATTCCATTTTTACTCATTTGTTTTTTTAAAAAATGTGTATGACACTTACACATTCTATGACTCAAATATCATTTATATTCCTTTCAGTAAACTAAAAAAGAGAAAAAAAATGTAGAAAGTTCCAACAAAACATCAGCAATAAACTTATAATCAATACATCATATATAATAGAGAAATGATATTTACAATTATAGAGTGCGCAAGCACGATTTATTACTTTTGAAAAAATTAAATAAATATAAAATTTATATGAAAAAATTAACATTACTTTATATAATAAGGGTAGTGATAGAGTTACTATCTTATTACTACACATTTACTACTCATAGTTTATTACTTTTGAAAAAATTAAGTAAATATGAAGTGCGCCGATGGTAGAGAAAAGTTGCTTAGTTGGCCTCTAGGTCAACAGTAATTAAGGCACGTGGTAGCGGTTGGTTGGCTGAAGGTAGAAGACTTTTTCTTCTAAAACCAAGAAAGCAAAATGGATGGAAAAAATGTATTTGAAAACTAGTAAAAATGTCAAACACAACAAGATCCATCAGACAAACATACAAAACAGAAAAAAAAAAAAAAAAAAAAAAAAAAAAAAAAAAAAAAAAAAAAAAAAAAAAAAAGGCATGAACAGTATGTGGACCGTGGTGGCGCGTTTCCCTCGCCCTTCTTGACGACGGCGTGAGAGGGCTGACATGCTGGCGGTTTAGTGACGTCGATAGAGCTCATGGAGGCTGGAGGTGACTCCATTTGGTAGAATGTGAACTTGAGAGAAATGGATAAGAGACTAAGCCTTGTTTGTTTTTCAAAAACATCTCATCTCATCTCATCTTATCTCACCTCATCATTACAACTTTCTCAAATCTCCACACAAAATAAAATAAACAATTCAACTTTTTCAAATCCCAAAACAATAATAATATTAAAAAATATATTTTAACAATATTTTATTCAACTTTTTAACTTTGATCTCAACTCATCTCATCTCATCTCATCTCATCTCTGAAAACAAACGGGCCATATATCTTGCCTTCAAAACTCAAATCTAAATTGGACAAACACACATAAAAAGTCACAAAGAAAATAAGTAGGGATGGTTATGATGGAATAGACAGAGATTAAAAAGGAAGAAAAGATGTTGATCTATCTCCAAATACGAATATATATTGCAACTCTCATCATATTAAATTACGTTTTGTCGTTAAAAGTTGGTGATTTTATAAACATGTCTGGAATTATTTTTATTATGTGGATAAAAAAATAAAAAGATATATTTTTAAATAAATGTGTAAAATGTGAGACTTATATTTAGAATTTTTCTTACACGTGGTGCTGCTGATCAAAAACCCTTTCCCAACTTGATTTCCTTCTATAGCTTGGCTTCCTTAGAGAATAGTCAAAACCAAAATAAGTTTTAGCTAATATGATATTGAATTTATTTTTACATATTTTAGTCAGATCTAATTTTTATATTAGATTATTCATTTATTTATTATATAATAATATTTTTTTAATTTATTTATTTATATCATATTTTACCAATCTACCTATTATATATTAATTATTAATCATATTCTAATTAAATTATTAGTTAAAAAATTATATTTTCAATAATTATTTAATGCTAATAATTACAAACGTCTAATTAAAAGCACAAACCAACTTTTCAAATACTTTGCATAATCCAATGCGGGCCGTATTTTGTCTCAAAATACATTTTTTTTCCTTTGGCTAATCCATTGAGATTGACATTGATTTATCTATATGACAAATGCAAAATCACATGTTTTAGAGATTGCATTTGTCATTAAAAAAAAAGTCTCACATTAGATTATGGACCTTTGAGCCAAATTATTTATTATTATTAATAATTTTTATTCCAAAAGTTCAATTATTTTATATATGTTTTGCAATTAGTACCCACCACAAAAACAATGTTGAAGGTAGAGTAAAAGGAGAGAAAAAATAATAAGAAATTAGTATTTGTAGAGTGAACAATGCATCTGCAAAGATGTATTGACACTGATCGTAACTATG
>NW_023356133.1:0-882 GCF_001411555.2 Juglans regia
GTTGTTGGATAAGTTTTGTTACATAATCTTCATCGCATTTCATATTTCACAATTTTTTAATTTTTTTTTTGAATTTATTTCTTTTAAATTTTTTTTTATTTTTTATTCATTATTTATATAATAAATATTTGATAAAAGAAAAAAAAATTAAAAAAAATGTGAAGTATGGAATATGAAGAGATTGTGAAGATTTATTGTTATTAAAAAATTATTTTTTTTATATCCATCTCATATTTATTTATTTATTTTAAATAGATTGTACGAAGTTTACGTATTCTACAATTACAAATATCATTTTTCATAATAAAAATGACATTTTATTTTACAAAATAAAAACTATTGCATTTTAATTTAAAAATATTGTATAGTTTCTTTTTTAAAAAGAATGTGCAAGACTTTCATATTTTATAATTATATCTAATATTACCAAAAAAATATAGTTTTAAATATGTAAACATCGCAAACTACTTTTAAAAAAATTAGAGACAACCATTAAAAAACGAGATTTTTATATAGATTTCATGTTTGTTTAATTTGTTTAAAGGGAAAGCGCAAGACTTGTGTATGCTAAAATTGTATAAATAATTTCCTTTCATATTTTTTAAGTATTATTAAATGATGGGTATATAAATAAAATATAACAAATAAATTTTTTAATTATGTATTAGCATAAAATGAGCAATACACATAACTATGTAAACAATTGACATAATTAGGATTTATTATATATTGTATTAAACTCTTATACAATCGTCGCATTGTATCTTTAATTATTATCTAAATAAAATCTTCTACAGCTTCGAAGATGTAAGCACGTTATTGAACCATGTAAATCTTATATCGTGTGTGATTAATTCTACCTTTTGTTTTATTTTTTCTCCA
>NW_023356134.1:0-3289 GCF_001411555.2 Juglans regia
GATGATTTATAACATCCCATTGGATCACTATTTTGATTAACTTTCTTCATATTTTACATGAAAATATCTCCTCATTTATCTCTCTCATTTTATCTTATTGACGTGACTTATTAAAAAAAAACTTAAACATATATATATTCAAAATAAAATAGTACAAAAAAAATACTAAAACTCTAAAATCCCTCCATCATTTCATGCTTGCTTTTTTAATTTTCCTAATAAAACACATGGCACCACAATGTGGTGTCATGCCAAGGAGTAAAATGAGTTGTATAAATTATGAGCATAGTAGCATTGTCCATTTTACATATAATTGTATTTTATAACATCCATTGAGATGCTCTTAGTGCATGTTTAGAATTACGATAGGAAATATAACTTATAATTATAAGACTTATAACTTACAACTTAGTAATAAGTTTAACTATTAAAAAGTTATTTATTATTTGATAACCATATATTTAAAATACTTTCAAACAAGTTATTTTTGTTTGAAAACAAATTAAAAAAATGTTTTTTGATGTAGAAATGACAATTATTTGAATTTTTAAAGATTATGATTATATCTTTAAAAGTTAAAAAACTGTAATTATCTGAAAGTTATATGGATATTTTCATACATTGATAGTCTTTTTAAAATTCAAATTACGTCATGTATCATCCGAAAAAGCATCACACTTTTTAATAGGAAAAAAATGATGTTTTTCCTCAAACGTACTTTTTAATTTATTTGAGATTAAAAGTGTTTTAATATTTAACACCAGAACAATATAATTTTTCTATTAAAGAGTTTTTAAAGCTATTTAAGCACTTTTTAAGACTCGTACCGCAATCCCAAACAGACTCTTAGGTGTCTATTTCTAAAAGATCTCTTAGGCCTCGTTTGGATGTTGAGATTATATGAGATAAGAAATTTATGAATAGTAGTAAAATGATTTGAGTTAAAATGTTTTACTTGATTTTGGGAAATGAATGATAAAAAGTTGAATACAAATATTATAAAGTTAAATATTGTTATAATATTATTTTTATTTTTAGATTTGAAAAAATTAAATTATTTTTTATGTTTTGTTTATAAATTTAGAAAATTTGTATGATTATATAATTATTAGATAAAATTTTAAAAATTTAAAATTTAAAAATATAATATTTAAAAAATAAATAAAATGAGAAAAAATGAAATTGTTTGATATAACTATCCAAATCAGGCCAACTCTATTAACTTTGTAAAATGTCACAATTTTTTAGTCATAGTCAAATCATAAAAAGACGTGTATATTGATAGGATAATGGTAATAAAAATTTCTATTAAAATTATGTAATAAAATAATATTATTTTAAATTTGATTCACAACCCTAATGCTAAATAGACTGTGAGATATATTGTATCGGGTGTATTTCCTCTGTTTTTTATTATTAAAATATAATTTTTATTTTAAAATTTAAAAAAATTAAAATTTTTATTATATTTTATATAAAAATTTAAAATAATTATAATAATTAGATGAGATGAGATAAAATTAATTTGTATAATCAAATCAAGATTAAATTAAAATAACAAAATTAAATTAAATAAGAAAAAAGATTTAAAACTTCATAAAGGTGCTAACGGCCACCCATCGAAGAGGTGACTTGTCGGCCACTCTGTCAGAGGGCCATCCATTCTAATGGGTTTTGACAAACTCATATTTCCGTAAAATTTGAAGGAAAGTAGCCCAAAATGCGGTCCAACGGATGTTATATTTTAGAGTAACGCTAGATGTAAATTTTAAATATACAAATTTTATATTAGCTTTTTATAAAAAAATGAATTTTATTAATAAAAAATATTTTTTTTACACTTTTTTAAGGCGGGTTCTATTTTTTTTATAATAGCTTGTATGAATCTTGTTTATTTAAAATTTGTATAAATCATTTCTTTGTATTTTATGTCTACTTGTAGTATGTAACATGTAGTTTTTTACAGTGTTGTCGCTACATATAGCATGGACTGTGCATAAATGTAAATATTTTAGACTTGTTTAGAGAGCAAAATGATATGATAATTTTGTAAATAGTAATAAGATAGTTTGTGAATAGTAATGAGATAGTTTGAGTTGAGTATTTGTTGGGTTTTAGAGAAAGACAGAGAAAAAATTGAATGATTAAGTTAAAATATTGTAATAATATAGTTTTATAATATTATTTTTGTTTGGTGATTTGAAAAAATTGATTATTTTTTAATGTTTTATTTGAAAGTTTGAAAAAGTTATAATGATTTGTTTGAAAATTTTGTATTTGAATTATATTTGAGAATAAAATGAGATGAGATGAAATAAAATCATATGAGAATTTTGTGTCGCATCTAAAATAACATTTTTTATTTTCTCTCTCTTTTTGTACTTTTTCTCCCACAAAATATTAAAAAATGTAATATTTAAATGATACAGAATAAAAAATAGATAAGTTAATGTATGATCTATTGTATAAATCAATATGTAAAATAGAAAAAATTTGTTTTGATGATGTATTTTTAAGTATGAAAAATGCTACTCTCACTGACAGTTAGGTCTCGATTAGGTTCTGATAATTTTTTTTTAGTTAGTGATTAAGAAAGTATTTTTTAATGATTTTGTGATTTTTTTAAAAATATTTAAGTGTATAAAAAAATAAATGAAAAAAAAAAACTTTTTTGCTATTTGAAGTACATGATAAAGAATCTAGTGTGAATGCTGGAGGCCCATCCAGGGCCACTCACAACGGAAACCTTTCATGGGTCTTTTTTTTTTTTTTTTCTTTTAAATTTTGGAATTTTTATTATACTTTATACTCAAAAGGCAAATTGATTGTGTATTTTTTGGTTTTTAAAAGCTCACTGTATATCAATATGATATGCGTCCTTGTATGGTTAGTTATGGCATGACACGTGTGCTGCATTCATGTTTTCCGACAGAGTAATTTTCTTTATTTTTTTAAATTTTGCCCTTGTACCTTTTCAATACCCTTTAACTCTGAAATCATTTTCTTTTTTATTTTTAGAGATATCTTGCATCCTAAGTGCTGCACTTCCACGTACATAATTAATGTGATAATGTCTCATTTTAACGTTTAGGATGAATGAGAAGAAGAGTATTGCTATTTTGTGATTTGAAACTTATCATTTGGATGGTCCTTTTGATTTGGTGTCACGTGATTTATTAAAAAAAAAATATTTAAATTAAAAAGATATTGAAAAAGTTGAATTATTTTTTATATTTTATATAAAAATTTTAAAAAACTATAATAATTAAATGAGATAAGTTAAGAGATT
>NW_023356135.1:0-217 GCF_001411555.2 Juglans regia
CTGGCCAATGAACATGACTCTCTTTACGTATCAAAAGTTTATCTTAAAAGAATAATCCTGCTTATAATTATAAAGTGTACAAACGACATATAGTCTCTTTGAAAAATAAAAAAATTTATTATTAAAAAATTAATTTTTTTTAAATAAATTTCGTATTTATTTTTTTTTTTCTAAATGATTGAACCATACTTACAACACAAATGCAACTATCATTTAT
>NW_023356136.1:0-835 GCF_001411555.2 Juglans regia
TAATCTAGTGGACTGTAGTCCATTATTGAAGTGGGCGGGGTGGACTCCTAATTCGCCCCACCCCCCGGCATGTGGGGTGGGGGACGGGGAGGGGGCTACCCCACACCATATGGTGTGGGTAGCACCCCTAATAAAAAATGTGTAGTTAAAGGAACAAGTAAGAGTTGAAGGAATGTGATGCGTGGGGTACAAGTCATTGATTTTTCTTACAAATTTGTAAAAATTGTACAAGGCCTCGTCAAACTATCTCGTTTATCTTATTTCATTCTATTTAATTATTATAAATTTTTTATGTAAATTATAATAAATAATTTAATTTTTTTAAAATTTAAAATAAAAATTTATATTAAAAAATTATATTTTATTCAACTTTCATATCATCTATGTAACCAAACAAGAACTAGGGCTGAGCACAGACCAAGTTGGAGTCGGTATGGCCATCCTCCAACTCCGATTTGTCAGAGGTTGAATCCGACCTCCGACTCCAACTCCGACATGTTCATTCTCCGCTCCGACTCCGACTTGTCGGAGCGGAGTCGGATTTGGGCTTTTTTTTTACTATTTTCAACTTCTTATTTGACACACTTTTTAAAAAGAATTTTTTGTGTGAGCTTTAATTTTTTTTCAAAAATCACAATCTAAAGTAAATAATTTACTTTTTACTAAAAACATAGCAAAAAATAAAACTAAATAAAAACAAGTAACATACTAAGTTACTAACATGCTTCAAAAAATAAAAAAAATTAAAAATGATAATCACTGCAATAAACATCCGCTCCCATCAATGCATCATCAATCATTCACATCCAACTAATCACTTCAAGTCTACAATAAA
>NW_023356137.1:0-320 GCF_001411555.2 Juglans regia
CGAAAGTCCTGTGGAGGTAGGGTTTTTTGAAGCCTGAAGCCGAAGGAAAATGGAAATTATGAGAGGGAGGGAGAGGGAGAGGGAGAGGGAGAGACGAGGGTGCCTAGGCCTGAGGACGCGCGCACGGGGGATCAAAAACGGCGCCGTTTTCTTTGATTTTTATAGATAGACTAAATTTAATTTTAATCTTAATCTTTGTTTAGGCTTTTAACCCTAAGTTTTTATAATTGTCAGTATTAATTATTATTATTAATTATATGTTATCACTTATCATATATTCATATTTATAATTTTTTTTCATCATTCAATTTAATTATTAT
>NW_023356138.1:0-718 GCF_001411555.2 Juglans regia
CTATATTTTCACATCACACATTACATTTTTTATTTTTTAATTTATTTTAGTTCTATTTTTCTTAAACTAATTAAATTTTTTTATTTATCATCCGTATATTATACATTTAGTAAGAGAAAAAAATATATATGTAATGTTTGAGAATGATAAATAGAATTTTTCAATACAATATGCCCGGATGCTTCTCTTTCTCCAGAAGAAAAAGTCTCATCCTTTCTGTTCCACCTCTTGGCTTCCATCCTCTTCTCCGTTCTAGTTTTTCTTTTAGTATTTTTAATTTTTCCTTTCCATCGATTCGGTCTAGGCCCGATCTACCGCATTCCGGCGATTGATTGTCTACACGTGCTCCACCATGCAACTCCCTAAGCTCTGATCTACTAGTACGAAGTGGAACCACAATAAAAATCTCGGTGTGTGATTCTCACGCACTACTTGTCTCGCACGTGCCTTCCACTTGCCGCCAGGTGAAAATGCATCTAAAGACTACACGTGTCGTATCAGTTGTTTTGTCAGCCCCCAAAGTTTAAATTTACCCAACCCCATCTCACTACCACATGCACGTGAACTGTCACAGTCATTATCTATTACAACTTTTATGAAAGAGGCTTTAATGAAAGTCATTCTCTCAAGAGAAGTGCTACTATAATTGTCACCGGACTGTAATAGTAGAAGTACGTACATTTGATGATTTTTGTTGATGAAGTTGGTATTTTATTTT
>NW_023356139.1:0-221 GCF_001411555.2 Juglans regia
CGATGGGCAGGGCGAGATTTTCCGAAAAATCCACTCCCGAGTGGTCCTTCTTGTCAATTTATCTCGCAAGGCGGAAAAAAAATCAACGAGGGGTGCAACACGAGTACTTCCCAGGAGGTCACCCATCCTAGTACTACTCTCGCCCAAGCACGCTTAACTGCGGAGTTCTGATGGGATCCGGTGCATTAGTGCTGGTATGATCGCACCCATCAAACTAATTA
>NW_023356140.1:0-1587 GCF_001411555.2 Juglans regia
GTTACACCCCTAGTGATAGTACTGCTACTATTAGTAGAGTACAAAACCGTTACTATAATGGTAAATCCAGATCCATAAGAAGAAAACACAGTACTGTGAGATCTTATTTGACTGATGGTGTTATTAACGTAGATTATGTTAAGTCTTGTTATAATCTTGCAGATCCACTTACAAAGGCCTTGATAAGAGAAAGGGTCTGAAATACATCAAGGGAATGAGATTAAAACTCACAAATTCATGAGCCATGTATGAGGATACCCAACCTGGGAACCAGAGATCTTGAGGATTGGGTTCAATAGGAAAAACGAATCATATGATGGTCGTAAGAAATGCACTATTTATTTTATTTCTTATTTCTATGATATGGGTTCATTATCGTGTAATGTTGTGGAGGATGAGTTTTTGTTGAAACACTTAATGATATTATGTAGCTCTTATGAGTAGGCTGTAAGAATTACAGGAGCACCATTGACAGATTTCACCTATGAGTGTGAGAGTGAGGCCGCTCTCTATGAGATTTGGGTTTATTCTCAAATACGCTCATGAAACCGGGCTTAGCACAAGGTCGAAATGTGTTGGCTAATAAAGCTCATGTCAACACTTGGGTTATTGTGTGTGAGTAATAATTTTTTATTTCCCTTAATCAGTCATAGTTCAAGTCTTAGACTATTATTGACTTTGGAATAAAGGTTTTTATTTCACTAAGTGAGGGTTTAATGCAGAGCATACCTTCATGATGCATAATAATCATTTTTTGTCTGAAAATATCTCTTATTTAATATTTTATTATTATTAAAAATGGAGAGAAATATTAGTATTTTTAATAATTACTTTTCTTTCCGTTGACTTTTGTAGTCGTTGGTTAACGGGCTTATTTTTTTTATGACCTCAATTTTTATTTTATTGGTTTTACTTTATTATGACTTTATTACATTTATTCGTTGGCCTTTAATTTCTTTTTCGTTATATCCATTTCGTCCAGATTTATTCTTTGTTCTGTCTATATATATTTGTTTTGTCTTTTGGTACGGGTGTGGCTTATATTTGAGAAAAAGTGAGATAAGAAAAATAAAGTTAGAGAGTATATATTTTTTAGAGTATTTCCAGATAAAAGAAAGGTGTTCTTTTGATGAAACTTTGAGCTCAACCACTTGTGTAGAATTGGTTCGGGCTATAAGACGATCAGTTAGGCTGTTGTATCATGGAGGAGTCAAGTTAAGAAGAGTTCTGCTGCACCGGTTAATTTGAGACTTTGTACACCACAGAGGACTTGAATCTCCTTAAAGAGAGTGATATTTCCGTGTCTCAATCCAAACTGATTTTGTTTGAATGTTAATTTCATTATAATTTTTATTACATTATTGTATATTTCACCAACACTTTTTATTTCACGTGCTTTCAACTCTGATCAAATTAGTTACTCTACTAGTAAACTGTTATGAATCAATTAAAATTTCGCTTAATGAGAAAGTTAAAAAAATCTCACAAAAATAAATTTACAAACTAACGTCGTTTCATATGATACGTTAAATCTATTTTTTAATAAAAATAATTTTACAATCTAACGTACCACATCAAATCACGTCA
>NW_023356141.1:0-388 GCF_001411555.2 Juglans regia
CTAGTGCTAGTGTGAGCGCTCAGCATCCTCATTAGTATAAATTTTACTTTTTATTTTTTATTTTTTTTATATTTTTAAATATTTTTAAAAAATAAAAAAATATATCAATATATTAATAATTACTTTTTTAATTAATAAGTAAAAAAATAATTAAATATATTAACGGTAAAAGAAAAAAAAGACGATAGAATAATATTATTCTTTATTATAATGGGGTTGATGGAGGACAAGTATGCATGCCACATGTAATTCTCAAAAGCTCCTCCAGGTGAAGAAGAATGGCAGTCCGCATGGGAGATGACAAACATGTCACGACTCCTTGATTGCCGTGCAATGAAAAGAGCATGTGTAACCCCCGAGTAGAATAATAATGGTGTCACAAATTCAC
>NW_023356142.1:0-763 GCF_001411555.2 Juglans regia
AACATGCATATACATGATGAAGCTGATTCGTTGAAGAGAGATGCAAAAAAAAAAAAAAATTCGTGTGGAATATGAAACATATATGTAATATGGAGTTAGATAATAAGAGAATTCTATATCAGAATTTCGTTACTCACTATTTCTCACAACACACCATAATTCAGACATTTTGTTTCTAACTTAATCCGACTCATTTAATTAAATAATTCAGACCTTTTAATTCAAATGATATCAAGTTAAATTTGTGTCGTATATAAATAAAACTTAATTAAACAATTCAAACTCATTAATTTCATATTATTTTGTATAGCTAATTTTTTGTTTTATTGGATCCATCTCGAAGTCAAATTTTCAAATTTTCAACCGTTATGCGTACAATCATTACGGTTAGTTAATTGTAACAAGGAAAATTGAGAACGAGGAAGAAAGAGAAATTAATTGTGCTTATGTCCTTAGCGCCAAGCAATGGAGAAAGCGTGAGAACGAGAGAGAGAGAGGAAGTCTGAAATGAGAATAAAAGAAATATGAAGGAAGAGGAAAATCGAAGATGAAGAGAAAAGATAAATTAATTAAAAAAGTTTACAATTATGAACATGATTCTGTAAATATAGCGGGAGTACTGTATCACAATGTAAAATATTTATAAAATATAAGATCTAATGGAGTCCTCTTTTAATACTATTTCTTTATATTTTGAAGAAAAGTCTATTTTACAATAGTCATTGTGAGTACCGTAAAAGTCTCATGTGTGGTCCTCTTAGGA
>NW_023356143.1:0-2220 GCF_001411555.2 Juglans regia
CTCATTTAAGCTCCATCCACCCTTAGCACCACCAAAATTTTAGCCAAGTTCTCCACATTAGAAACATTTTCCACCTAAACCATTTTTTTTTTTTTTATAAGTAAAAATATTATATATATATATCAAAAGGAGTAACCAAGTACACTGATGTATACAAGAGAACACCTTGCCCATAATAGAAAGCCCCTAATAACCCAAAAAGCCCGTGAAAAACAACCCAAAATACAACAAGCCCGACCCTAACCCCTTGTTTCCCGAAGAACTAAAACTCTGCCAAAAAACCCGACCCCAACCCCTTGTTTCCCGTCTTCACAATGCCCTCCCTTTAGACTTCCCTCTAGTTGAGCTACCACCCTTAGTGTCGTAGTTGATTGTTGAAAAAAGATGCTGTATCTCACTGCTTTTCTTGAAATTTGATTTGGTTTCAAGCGAGTGACTTGCCTCGATTGCAGTAATTAATTCTTTAAATTGGTCTTCACATCCTCTATGTGAAATTCTCACGAACTACTGAATCTCGTTAACTTTAGGCAGAATCCAATCTGCTATTGGAGGAAGAGAGACCAAGGGAGCAACAATATCCCCAGACACAGTATCCAGTTGCACTCCCAACTCTAGGCAAGGCACCAACGCCAAATCCATGTTCAATCCCATACATCCTCAGCAACTCCATTGGTTATCTCCAATGGTATGACATCAAGTCCCTTCACCTCTCTGGTGACCCTTTATGTGCAACTTCAGTGGGTCCCTTCACCAATGGTATAACACCATTTTCCTTCAACTCCGATGAGGGAGCCATAGTTTCTTCGGGTACAGAAGTTACCTGAGGCGAATGACATTCCATTACAGATGTCTCTACGCCGAAACCCGACGTAGAACCCACTTCAAATAACCCATTTTTTTTTTTCCCCCCGCCATACTCTTCTGGATCTGGTTATAGGAACAGGGCTGAATCCGATTTTTTCGTTTTCCTTTATCTGAGTTTAAAAGATTTGAGCCTATTTTAGTCTTGTTCTTTGCAACCCTGTTGCCTCCAGTCGAAAACAGGTCTATTTTCGTAGACAAAAAAGCTATCGCTGCCTTCAATTTGACAAGTTGGGTTTCCAACTCCTTTAAAGAATTATGCATCGCGACAAGCTGGTTCTGTGGCGTGATTTGCAAACCACTTACATCATTCCCCTCACTATGAACCCCTGAATCATGACCGGTCTTCAGAGCTGCCGCATATGATCATCTCGCCACCGTGGATGTACTTGGGTCTTTATGATTCACCTCCAAGTTGATATTCTCATTCTTCTTTTGGTTTTCCTTCCTTGACCCATAAGCAAAAAACATATCTGCAGCTTTGCGTAATTCTGTAGCAAATTTCTCCCAAACCAGACCTTCATATCCTTCAGGAATGACTACAACACTCTGCTGGCCGCCTCCACCATATTTGGTTACAGTTAAAAACCTACCATGCTTATTGGAGCATCTTTGAGCCATGAATGTTCTGCTGCCTTCGCGCAAGTGTTTTGTGAAGTCCAAATTTTTTCCTGCTTGTAATATTGCTTCCATCGTAGCCGTCAACTATTCTAGATCACTGCGACCCATCACTACAAATCTCCACACCTTTTACTCCTCTCCACAATTTTTAATGACGATCTCCATGATTCTGGAAAAAGCTCAAAAGCTTTCGATTCCACCCAAAAGCGCACTAGTTGACCCATATTGATCAACCCTTTGACTTTAGATGCAAGGGCATCCCACGCTGAAATGCATCATTCTGTCGAGTAAAAGCAGTGTGCGAAGGTGGTTGGAGTTATTAGGTTGGGAAAAACAGAGCCCAAAGGCGCACCAGGTTGGTAAAAACAGAACCCCTTAACTGAGATAACAGAAACTTAATAGTCGCCGGAGGATGACCGGCGCCGAAGACCCCACAATGGGGTCACTGGAGTCCGTCAAACACATCTGTAACGATGGCTAATGCAAAGGCTCAGGTTGTGTGAAGTAACAGAGGAATTAACGGAAAAATAGCAAAATACTCCCAGTCACTGGCAAAGGACCGACGTCGGATGCCTCACAACAGACTCACCAGAGTCCGTCGTCCAAGTCTGTGGCGGAGTTGAAAGTGAACGGTGACAGTATGACACCTTCGACAAAGATGAAGTGAAAAAACCAAGTTCGCTGGCAAGGACCGATGCCGGACGGCCCTCAGTGAGAATGCTGGTTCCGCCGGCCTTG
>NW_023356144.1:0-1194 GCF_001411555.2 Juglans regia
TTTTCGAAACTCCATGGATTGGTTTCTCGTACCAAGAGAAAATTAAGTCACATGCTAGAGATCACGTGCATGCAGTTGATGTTTGGTTTGTGGATTGGTTTTGTTGGTGCGTTGGCTCGATTTGATAACCTGATCTAGATAAAGATGCGTCATAATTTTTTAACAGATTTTCAAGAGGCTTGATCTATGGAGTGCAAGCTTTGCCATTGACCCCGAAGAAAATGTTTGGTACTATTTGCAATCATAAAAAGTGTAAGGCAAAGAGTTAAATCAAATCCACTCGACACTCCACTAGAACAAATAATACAGAAAAGTAAAAATTAATATTTCTGTCGCGTGACATTATAAATATGTACTTAATGAACAGTTTAGTACCTAGCTCTGAGTGTTATATATGAACAGTGAGATTTCATCCTAAAATATATTTTATAATTCCTCAATATAATAAAATTTTCTATAATTCTATAGACGTAAGCACGTTATCAAATCACAATAATTTTATGTAACGTAATTGATTCTTTGTTTATTTATTTATGTTTACATTCACTTGTCATTCTTGTTGTTTTTCACAACAGTTTTGATGATTATTATATATTAATCTGAATGTCTTGTCATGATTACTATACAGCCACCTAGCTTCAGTATAATTATATGAATGTCTTGTTAATTTTGATAATCTGAGCATGAGATGTCTTCATCTTTTTTGGGTCAAAGGAAAATTTTGGGCATTGTTTGCTATAATAATAATAAAAAAGGTATAAAGTAAAAAGTTCGTTCAACGTTCGAGTGATAAATTGCTCGTGCAAAATTCAGGTAGAGACTCACTCGAATCTTGCTCAAGTTAACATTGAACAGAGATCTCTCTCAATATGTGCTCGACATTTTGTTTGAATAAATAATGTAAGAAAGTAAAAATTAAGATTTCTTTCGTGATATTATAAATATGTACTTAATGAACAGCTTAATACTACGTTCTAAGTGTTCTGAAGAATGAGATTTCACCCAAAGTGTATGTTGTGATTTTTCAATATAATAAAATCTTCTACAATTTTGTAGACATAAACACATACGTTGCTGAACTACGTTAATTTTGTATCGTGTGATTAATTTGCTCGTGTTTGCTTTACTTTATCTATCGTCGTTTTCCACAACATGACAAAGATCTAGAGCGAAGATACATGCTTGGACGCAAGC
>NW_023356145.1:0-620 GCF_001411555.2 Juglans regia
ATTTTTTAATATTATTTTTTAAGTACTGCTTCTTAGAACATTCTCATTGGATTAACTAAAAGCTAAATCCAATGAGAATTTAGCTATTAAGTCAGTAAATTGCTCACATTGAATTAACTATATTCTAAATATTTGGAATATAGCTACAGTAATATCCAAACTAAATTCTAAATTTGAAACACACTATTCATTCATCAAATCTTTTTTATATTATTTCTTTCTCTCTCCTTTTAATATAAATTATTTCTCTCTCAATTTTAAATGACAATTGAAAAAATATAATTAGAATATAATTACTAATTAATATATAATATTATGAATAGTAAAATATAATAAAATAAAATAAATTCATAATTAAAAAAATTAAAAAATTTTCAAAATTATTAATTACTCATTACTATATAATGAATAAATGGATAATCCAATTTGAAAATTTGATGTGAATAGTCAAAATAAAATTTATCTTATATTATTTTATTATCATATAATGAAAAAATAGCTATTCTAATATAGAAATTTATATGAATGTAATAGTTAAATATTAAATTCATCTTACATTCATTAAAAATATATTTTAACTTTAATTAATATAATAAGAGAGCTCTTAGGAGCTTTATTTC
>NW_023356146.1:0-259 GCF_001411555.2 Juglans regia
ATATGGAAAATGCTAGTTTTTCCGATGGGAGCTCCCGCTTGGAGCTCCTGGGATTTTTTTTTATTTTATTTTTATTTTTTTATTAAAAAATGTTTTTTAATAGTGATGGATTTTTTTTTTAATTTTTTTAAAATATTTAAAAATATTAAAAAAATATATGTAAAAAATGAAAAAAAAAAAAAAATTCAAATACACTAGCGGGAGCTCCCAGCGGGAGCCCCTGCGGTGACTCTAGAAGGGTCCATATATATATATATAT
>NW_023356147.1:0-508 GCF_001411555.2 Juglans regia
GTTTTTTTCCAAAACCTATATCCAGTTTTTTACCAAATCCATTTCCTAGGTTTTTCCCGAACTCATTTTTAACATATTTTTATTGTTTTTTTTTTTATCTTTCCAGATAAATCACTGTTCGTTGATGATGGCTGGTTGTGAGTGCTCCCAAACTCAAAATGGTTGTTGTAGAACAGAATAAGTGTATCATGTATTTTTGGAAAAACCTATTTCAGTCAGCTATATAATGCAAGCAAAACATTTGCAAAAAATACCTATTAGAATTAAAATCCACTGACTGTGTAGAAGATGAAGACTGGGCTAGGTGGGCTGTGGCTTTTTGGGTCGGTAACTTCGTGAAGAAGACGGTGGGGTTTCGTGGGGATGTAGATGAAGACAAAAATAATGAAAAGAATAATTTTTGTGAAGATGGGGGCAAAATGGAAAAGGAGGCTACCAGAGCCTCTTCTATCTTTGAGAGAATAGAAACGATGTCGTTGCATTTGTCACGTCAGCCGCAATGCCACAG
>NW_023356148.1:0-482 GCF_001411555.2 Juglans regia
GAATCCAATTCCATATATGCAGGCATGGTACTAGCTAGCTAGGAAAGCTGTCAAACGGCATGAAAATTAATGTCCGAAGATTTGCCACTCCGAATCATTGAATATAAGAACCAAAAGCCAAGGTTATTAAATATAATGGCCCTAACATGTTTACTAGCTAGCTAGGTGGAATCCATATACGTTGATCTAGATCCGCCACATCTAAAGATGCTTGGCCAAAGCGGATCATTATATGATCAGCGAATCAAAATTTAATTGTTTGTCTTTACCAAATTAACATATATATATATATATATATGATAAATTATATTTACAATTATATATAGAGTGTATAAGTATTGTGTAGTCATTTTTAAAAAATTAATAAATATGAAATTTATATAAAAAAAATTAATTTTTTAATAATAAATTTTATATTTAAAAAAAAAATATGCAATATTTACATTATCTATTATTATTCAATTTATTGTGCGTGCATTGGT
>NW_023356149.1:0-832 GCF_001411555.2 Juglans regia
AAACTAAGAGTTAATTTTCTTATGACAACAGGCATATGCCACAATTTCGAATTTGGAAGAACCATTAGTTAGTAGGTAAAGCAAATTAAATAGCTGTACTAGTACTCATGGTGAAGGAAGTGCAGGCCATCGGATTTAAAATTAATCTTGTGTGTATTTATTTTTTAGTATTTAAAAAAATTACTAACACAAATAATTTTTAAAAAATAAAACATAAGACTATTCAGTTCCCATTTTGGCATTTTGGTATCATATGCAGGTGAGAGTAGCACTCCCCATTAGTTTATGGAGAAATTCTATTTACAGTCTCTATTTGAAAAAATTCTATTTACAATTCTCATTTAGGGATTGCATGTGCAAGTCCTTCATTAAATGAAAAAAATATATATTTTGATAAAGATATTATTGTAATTTTAAAAAAATTTAAAAATAAAATTAACTAGGATTGCAATACAGTCTTCATTTTGGAGACTGTATGTAGCATTGCTTTAGTTTATAATACGGCAGCTAGTCTCTCATAAAAAATTAATTGAGGGGTGTATATATTATCCATAATTTTCTCAGTATATATGCCCTTGTTTATGATATTTAAAATTATGGATACAGCTTTTGTTTATGATACAGCACTCCCCATTAGCTTTTGTTTTCCAGTAAATTTTAATTCTATTGTATTTAATTTGAAAAGATTATAATTTAAGATTATAAGTAAATAACTTTGTGCTCATCAAGGAATCCAAGATCTTATTCTAGAAAGTGATTCTTTGTTGATGGTTAATGCTATAAAAGCTGCAGGGTGCTCTATGTCTCTCCTAGGAAACCCCATAATGGAGAT
>NW_023356150.1:0-16601 GCF_001411555.2 Juglans regia
TTTTCGCCTTCAAGAACCTATTCCAACGCATCGAACCCACTACAAAACAGAACAGTTTCTCCCATGATTCCATGCTTATTTGGCATCTTCGGTCTTCTGATTTTCTCTTGTCGGGTTTTCTTTTCTCCATGTGCTTTCCAGTGTGACATTTGTGATACCCCACGTGTTAAGGATAATAATAGGTGGTGTTTGAGATTTCACATTACTTACAAAAAAAGTTATTGTTTTTTATAAAGTTACAATAGGATTCCAATTATATAATTGACTAGTTATTTTAGAGTATACGCCATGTAGTTTGATCCTTCTATTGGTACGTTGCAACATTACTTTATTCTCATAAAAGCATGGCCGGCGTACATACATGGGACAATATATATTCACACAAAGTAAAGATAAAAGCTTTGCTACTCATCATCTCCATCCACCATACTTTTTTTATTTTTTTCTCATACCAAATATGTGATATATAGATAGTAAGTAGAAGAATTCAATAAGTTTAAGAATAATAAAATAAAAAATAAAAAATAAAAGTATAATGTGTGGTGTGTGGGGATGATAGGTAGGAAAGCTCCTAAAGATAAACGCTACAACTTTTTATATATCTATTTTATATACAATTTTGATATTCATCATCCAACACACCACACTTATTTTAATTTCTTTTATTTTATTCCTTTTAAATTAATTGAGTTCTTCTACTCATCATCCATACAGCAGGCATTTAGTAAGAAGAAAAAATTAAAAAAACTAAAAAATCATGTGTGATATACAGTGCAAAGATGATGAGTAGAATTTTTCTTATTATTTTGTATTCATACAAGTGTTAGTTTCTCATGTTGCCTACTTTTCGGATTCCTATCTAGCATGCGTAAAGGATTTCTAATAAAATAAATAAGTAGAAGTTTCCAGGTAATTTCTCAATAGGGTTTTTTAATTAAGGACAAATTAAGGCATGTCATGTTGAGTATCATCTTCGAGTCGTATTGAGTGTTGGATTTAAAAAGGAAGAATCTCCTTTGTTCTTAATTTTTGTGGTAATATTATATTGGAGGTTTCAAATGGGTTATTTTCGATCTCTTAATTGCTTCCTAAAGGAAGAGATTATATATATAAATATATATATATATATATTTATATTTATCTTGGTCTAGCTAGATGATCAGATTCGTTTTTTATTTCCAAAGATTCTCTATAAATAAGCTTTTAATTTAAATATTCTTTACCATTTGAAGAAAGATAGATATATTTTATTTAATTTTATTTAAAAGTTAGACAGATAGCTGGAGCCTGGAGACGCTTTTGGTCCAATAATCCCTTGGCATGCACGTCAAGGTTAAAAAATCACCAGTGCATGCAACTTATTACTTAATATCATGTATTAATTCATTCAACGTACTAAAATCAAAACCTTGATAAGAATGATCTGCATAAGATGGATAAGAAAAAATATAAATTTCCACTTATGAAAGAATTTGATGTTTGCCTTGGGAGGGATAAGATTTCCCATTAAATCCCATTAAAGCATTCCATTTCAATCTTGATAATTTGAACATGCAGAAAATTGAACCTCTCTCTCTGTATATCTATAATATCAATACAAGAAAAATATTTATATGTGGTTAGCTATTTGTCACGAAGATGATCATTTCATTTCAAGATGAGTCATTCGCATCATAAATAGTCATTTTCATCATAAATAATAGTTTTTTCTTGTACTACTATATATGGTACAATCGATGAAATCTTCAAATAGGTTGAATTTAGTTTCAACCCAATTCTAATTTAATATAACCATATAACTAATGTCATTTAAAAAGTGAGTTGGACGTGAATTCAATTTATCTCAATTATCATTGTATCTTATCTAAAAATAGAATTATCTTTGTAGCTCCTTAATTTGATTTATGAGTTCTACTACAGTCGCCAAAAAAGTGACCCAAATGTATATTTTACTTTTTTATTTTTTATGTATTTGTTTAATCATCATAAATATTTTTTTAAAAAAAATCACAATATTATTAAAAAATACTTCTTTAATTATTAAGTAAAAAAAAAAAAATGATTCGGGACACAGCTTCGGACCCAAAACATTTCTCTTGATTTATTTATTTATTAACATTGTTTTTTTTTTGGAGAAATGTTGCAGAAGGTAAAACGTTATATATATTTATATATATATAGTACTTATATTGAATCATAAACATATGATCATCTGTTAATAGGCTGTACATTTAAATTTTAACCTATTGACCCCACCGGCCCGAGATTTTCGATTATTCCGAACAAATTTATCCAACCCAAATTGAAATGAACGGAAACGGAATACTTTGTTTTGCTTCTGTATTATTACGAAAGGGTCGGAAGGACTCAATGGCCAAAACTCCTTTCCCTCGCACTGTCGCATGCACCAATACGCAATTTGACTTGAGTAGCAAGCTCTTGAGCTTTGTCAATTTTTCAAGCTCAGGTGCAAGTGTGCCAGAGAGATTGGCGTTAAAAGTGTCCAAGTACCTTCAAGCGCGCTGTAACCGATCTCCATGTGCTCGAGTTGTGTCAAGAAGCCTAACTGTGGTGGTAGTGGACTATCCAAAAAGTTCCCGACCAAGTCAAGAAACTTGAGCCTCCAGAAACCCCCATAGCTTGGTGTGGTTGAAGCTAGATACCCCAGTATAACAGCTGGCCTTTGCGCTGGTAGTAACCAAGCGCAAGCTACGCTTGTACTTCCAAGCTCATCCAGTAAGGGTCCTCATAGAAACTTCCCTGAAAAAAGATATTGCAACGACTGGACGCCTTAGGTCAGTTTACTACACCAGCTGAGCATATCGTGGGGCTGAAGCTAGATACTCCAGTATAACAGCTGGCCTTTGCGCTAGTAGTAACCAAGCGCAAGTTACGCTTGTATTTCCAAGCTCACCCAGTAAGGGTCCTCATAGAAATTCCCCTCAAAAAGATATTGCAACGACCGAACGCCTCAGGTTGGCTCATGAACTGGGCAGTAGAAATGAGCAAATTTGACATCGACAGTGCACCGCAGAACACCATCAAGGGGCAAGTACTGGTAGACTTCATTGTCGAGTTTATTGGTTTCTCGGCAAAAAGAGATCATGCACCTCCCACGAAGCCCTGGCAAGTTTTCGTAAATGGCTCATCTTGTCGGACTAGAAGGGGAGTAAGGGTGCATATCGCTACATCCGAAGGAACAAAGTACAATTACGCCATCAAATTGGCTTTCAAAACTAGAAACAACGAAGCGGAGTACGAAGCGCTGCTTTCAAGGTTGGTTGTGGCCAGATCTTTGGGTGCCATCAAAATTGAAGTACATGCCAACTCTTGAGTGGTGGTCAATCAAGTGCGATGGGAGTTTTCTGTAAAGAGTGAAAAATTAAAAAAAAATACTTGGCACTAGTAGAAGCCGAGTGCCCCTATTTCAAATACTTCTAGATTCAGTAGATGCCGATGGCAGAAAATCAGAAAGTGGATAAGTTGGCGCCCAAAGCCACATATTGGGTGAGGGACAAACTCAAGTACTTGGATACCAATGAGGTTCCCGATGATAGGCACGAGGCTAGAAAGATCAGAAACCGAGCAGCAAGCTACACTTTGATCGAGGGAATTATGTACTGAAGGGGCCACTCGACACCTCTCTTGAGGTGCATCTTCCTTGAAAAAGCACAGTACGTGTTGGCAAAGATACATGAAGAGATCTTCGGCAGTCACTCGGGAGGAAAGGTGCTAGCCGAAAAGGTACTGAGGGCAGGGTATTACTGGCCCTGGGCCTTGAGAGATGTCGAGCAGTATGCGTAGAAATGCCGAAAGTGCCAAGAATAAACTAAGGTGCCCCCACTGCCTACTGGAAGAATTGACATTGATCACTTCTCCTTGGCCTTTCGCCCAATGGGGAATTGATTTAGTCGGCCCACTTCCCTTTGGTAAGGGAGGAGTAAAGTTTGTAATGATAGATGTGGACTACTTCACCAAGTGGGTAGAGGCCTTAGCAACCATCACGGCGAACAACATCACGTGATTCCTATGGAATATGGTGGTTTTCAAATTTGGCATCCCTCGCACTATCACCACCATAATTGGTGTCGAAAATCAGGAATTGAGTTTCGATACTCATCACTAGGGCACCCCCAATCTAATGGGCAAGTGAAGGCGACCAACAAAACATTGATGAGAATGCTCAAGAAGCTGCTTGACAATAGTAATGGGGCATGGGCAGAAGAACTTCCTGCTGTCGCCTATCGGGTCACAGTGAAAAGGCTAACGAGGGAAACTCCTTTCACCCTCACTTACGGCCACGAGGCCAAAGGGACGAGTTCAATGCCAATCAGTGAAATCTCTATCAGTGAAATCTCCATCAGCAGCTTACCTCCCCACGAGGCCAAAGGGACGAGTTCAATGCCTAAGGCTGCTATATCCTTCGCGCAAACAAGTGCAGGTCGGCCCTCGACCATCTGAAGATAAAAACTTACTTTCATTGTGAGTGTCAATAGGTAGGAGCAGATCCAGTTATAGCCTGCCCGAATAACTTACCTCTCCCGTGGGATGCCAGAGGGAACGATATGTCTAAAGGTTGCCTTATCCCTCCTGCGACAAAATACGGGTCAGTCCTCAGCTATTGAAAGGAAAAAGACTTACCTTCGTCGTGATTGTCAATAGGTGGGAACGAGTCCAGTAACAGACTACGTGAACAGGTTACCTCCCCGCGAACCAAGGAAATGGGTCGAGCCAAAGGTCACCTGGCTCCAAACTTCATAGGCATATTTTAAGTTATTTTTTCATAGAAATGATATTTATATTATAGATATGCAAATCTTGTGGGTTTTTTTTTTTTTTTTTTAAAAAAGAAAAGATAAATTTGGAATCTACATGAAATTATTTTTTATTAATAAACTTTTTTTTTTTTTTTTTTAAAAAAGGCACGTAACTTGCACACTCAAAAGATTATATTTAAAATTATTTTTTGTTTAACTTATAAATATCAAAACTTGGCACAGGGACTCTCCCAAATCCAATGACTATCGGGTCTTCCAGTATAGCTGCTCCAAGGCCCATCTGATAAAAATCATGCAATATTTCTTTGTTTTTATGGCTTTTTGACTATTATGAAGAAACACTTTTGGAGATCCTATATTGCTCCAATTGGATAGAGGGTGAGCTCAGAGGCCCGTGGCATTTTGCCCTATCATCAACCCATTCGTCACTTCATGAACTACATATTATAATGTTATTGTTATAATTATCAGTGGCTAAACTCTCCTGAGGTGCTGTCCCGTCAATATTATTAAATAAATTATTTATTATTATTGACGCAAGTCATTCTAATTTCTTCTTATCTAATTTATTGGTCATCTTCTCGATTTGCTTTGAATTGGTGGCGTCGGATGGTTTTTTTGTGAAATTTAATGGGACAGCAATGGATATTTGGTAAAAGAAAAGCATCCATCTTTCATGAAGTGGATGCAGGTAGCGCCCGGTTGGTGAAAAAAAAAAAAAATGCATGAATAGATTATAGTAATAATTCATTTTAAAAAAGTATAAAATTTAAGAAAAAAATTTATGTTATTGATTAAGTCACCGATGGACAGAATATTAAATCTCTTATGCCACTGTTCCTACATGAAATTATATATAGCATGTGTCACAATATATTTTGCAAATACGACAAATGTTCTTACATGAAATAAACTTAGAATTTTAGAAAATCTTGAAAAAAAATATTGTTATCTCAGGTATTTATTTTAAATCTAGCGGATGACTTTTAAATTAAGCCAAGTGTTTGAAAATCTTCCAAAAATTTTAAAAATCTAAACTAAATGGGATATTTGTAGTGCTAATGAACCAAACATATTTTTCAAGTATGACTCTTTAAATTTTAGAACGCGAAAATAATATAGTTTTAAAATTTTATTTTGTTTAAATGATTTTATTTTATGTTATTCTTGTAAAACTAATTGAGTTATTTTATTCATTATTTATATATCACATCTATTTGTTATGAGAAAAAGGAAACAAAATTAACAGATGTGTTGTGTGGTGTACAATATGATAAATAAAATTTTTATTTAAATTAATATTATAATATTGTTAACTTTCTATGCTATATTCTTTGGAGCTCTGATCATTACTTCATTAGTCGTCTAGCACTAGACATCTGACCGATAAGGTCAAATGAACTTTTCTTATTCTTCATAATTTTTTTATACCATTTTTGAAAAAGTTCACGTTTTTCTATTAGTCTATTATCTTTAATAGTTTTCTGGTCTATCTGAAAATCAAACGAATAACATCTTCTTCTACTCTATCTAATAATCAAACAAAACAGTGTGTATTCTCAATAGAAATGACGCAAGATGCCTACTGTTATAGCCCACTGATATGGTTTCTATTGTTGATCTCTCAGATCTTCTCACCCTCTTTTTTATTCTACAAATTTTTAATGAGATAGAATTTTGAGTTTTTTGGGTTAATTAACTATCCGATTTAAGTGTCCTTTCATTAGTTTGGGAGTTGATTCTCTTATGTACGACCTGTGTACGTTGGCATTGCCTAGATTTCTACAAAGAAAGTTGTAATATAAAAAAAAAAGGATAATGCTGGAGCTCCCGCTAGGGGCTCCCGCTGGGAGCTCCCGCTAGAGCTCTAGTGTATTTTATCATGTGTATTTTTTAATTCTTTTTTTATATAGATGTTTTTAATGATTTTAAATATTTTTAAAAAATAAAAAAATTTATAATATTATTAAATAATACTTGCTTAATCACGAAGTAAAATATAAAATATTTTTTTATGATTTTTTATTTTACGTCGTGATTAAGGAAGTATTTTTTTAATAACTTTTTTTTTACTTCTTGATTAAAAAAGTATTTTTAATGATGTTCTAAATTTATTTTATTTTTTAAAAAATATTATATAAAAAACAACTTAAAAAAAAACACATACAATATATGCCTATAGCCCCCAGCGGGAGCTCCCAGGGGGGCTATAGCACGATCCAAAAAAAAAAATGGGGACTGATGTAAAACAAACCAAAGCCAAAAGTTACAAAAAAAAAAATTTCGGCCGATGAGAGAGATAGAACTTTCAGGACCCGTTTGGATGTTGAGATGAATTGCGTTCTTTATAAATAGTAGTAGGTTGAGATGGTGAAATAAGTTTTGTGGGGTCTACCTAAAATGAGCTTAGATGTATTGTATTTATAAGAAATTGAAAAGTGTTATGGATCTCGTGTGTAAAGAGATTTTGAGTTGAAATGAGTTTAGTGATTTGAGAGTTAAGTATTTGGATGTTAAACTCAGCTTAAAATTAAACTGAATTGAGTTGATCTCAATTCAGTCCAACTTCCAGACGGGGCCTCAGACTAATTTGTGAAAGATGCGACACTGCATGAGGGACAAAATTGGAAATCAAAGAGATAAGTCGGTAAATTTAAGAAAAACACAAAAGGGAAGGGAATTTCTAAAGAAAACACAAGGCAAAACTGGAAAAAAATGGTGGTAAAAAATTCTATTCATCAAGCAGGGGCAAAAACATAATAAGACTCAAATCAAATAGGGGCATCAATGAAACAAAAAAAAAAATCAAATAACACAGGAACCAAAGACGAAATCATAATAAAGATCACTCACATAAGAATACAAGCAGAAATTAAAATACAAGAGCTAGGACAAACTGTAATAACAATCAACTACGTAGGGACAAAAATGAAAAAATAAAGTGTCAAATAAAAGTGACTGTTCATTCATGTTCATTTAAGGATAGCCACTTTTATAGTATAAGATACATATATATGTATGTATGTGTGTGTGTATTTTACCCTTTCAGCTTTCATCTTTTCAATCTCCTTAGGACTCTTTAGCCAATGAATATTTTGACTTGTTAAAGAGTTCTGTCGTTTTGTCAAAAAAAGGATTGGTGGGATGTCATTTTGTCATAATTATCTCATAAATATTATCGAGTATAACTATCTTGTAATGATTTTTACAACAATTGTTTATTATTATCATACTTGCTCAATTAATAGGATAATGATATTCTTAAACCTTTTTTACTATTATTTTACTATTTAACTTTTTTTTTTCTTTTATTATTTGAATTTAGATTAAAAATCTTAAAATATGACTTTCTTATCTAATATAAAAGAAAATAAATTCAATCAACTAACGTAAAAATATAAATTAATTCAAAATAAATTCAATTTTATAAAAATTGACTCCAAGAGCAAAAGAATATCAATTTTCCTAAATTGAATTTATTTTTAATTAAATTATATGATTACTTTAATTGATTAAATTTATTTTCTTCTAAATTATGGTAGAAAGTCATATTCTGAAATTTTTAATCTATATTCAAAGAGTAAAATGAAAAAAATAGTTGAATAGTAAAATCGTAATAAAGAACGTGTAAAAATATCATTATCTTTTTTAATAATGCTTCGTATCATTCTTTTTACCATCATCCTCTTACTATTCCGTAATATGATATTAAATTATTAGAAACTATTTGTTATATTATACTTGTGAGCTAATCATTTATGTCAAGGAATGGTAACAAAAATGATGATAAAAAGGATAATATATAGAGTTTTTCAATCTTATTTGTTACTGCTACACTTTAAAGAGTCTTCCTACTTATTCATAGTATTTCACTGCGATTCGAGAACGGGAAATATTTGATCAAAAATATTATCTTATAAACTAACGTGACTTGAAAACTTTGAGCATTGGTGAAACAATGACAGAATGAGAGAAAATATGCTGCAAAGTCTACTGTAGTTCATTTAGCATTATCATTGCTAATTTAGACAATGGTGTGAACTATTCTGATGTACGTTTCAATAAATTCCCAAATAAAAAGAGAAATATGATGGTTTACTTTTCAATGCAGAAATGATGAAACCATATGCAGGCATTGCTGCAGAACAAAGTTCAAAGCCATGCAATTCGACTGAAACACTAGAAATTCATGTGCACAAGAAGTGCTCGGACAACAATTTTGATAAATACAAGACTTTATACAGATACAAACCAAACATTAGTTAAAGTTTCCATTAGATATAAAATGAGAAGAATTAAACAAATTCTGTATGTAGGTAATAAAAGAAGGCAGCCTATTTTTTAGGCTGGCTAAGTGAAAGACCATTTAGAACACTCTTAACAGTATTCAATTGCAGGCTAACAAAATTCTTTCACACAAAAAAGGAAAGAACAAGTACTAAAACCTGGGAGATCAGTATTTTCTTAAAATCTCATCT
This sequence comes from Juglans regia, assembly GCF_001411555.2. Taxonomy (NCBI): domain Eukaryota; kingdom Viridiplantae; phylum Streptophyta; class Magnoliopsida; order Fagales; family Juglandaceae; genus Juglans; species Juglans regia. The sequence goes on from NW_023356150.1 coordinate 9,257, forward strand.
TTTACACCTCCAAGCCGATACTGAAAACAAGGCTCGGTCTTGCCAGCATATTACTACACAACCGTTTTCTTCCTTGACCTTATACCCATCACAACCAAAACCTTGCAACAATCTTGTTGCCTGCAACATACCGTAATAGCTTAAAGGCACATTCCCAAACCCAGCCAAATCAAACCTTTGAATCCACTTCTCAAGCTTTTCATGCCTTTCTTTCCTCTCAGATCCTTCACATGCTATAATGTTCTTAATTTCCTCCCCAAACAGCATCTTCTCTAACTTCAATCTCTCCAATGATGTTCTCGGCACAGCAGACTCCAAACAGTCAAACAATGCTGCATAGGAGTGAAGAGCTTCCAAAAGCCTCTCCATTAGAGTTGATCCATTGTGGTTAGAATCTTGTTCTGTTATTATCATGAGCTTTGGTGTGAAACCCCACAAGGCATTAAGAAAGTTATCCATCTTCGCTGAAGGATTTGAGGATATGGGTGATGAAGAAGCTGAATCAGGACTCTGGCTATGCCCGTTAACCAAATCTTTCTCGAGCAGCTCACCAAGTGTGCTTTGGTTAATCTGCAGGACTCTAGGTAAGTGAATTCCATTCAGATTCTTTGATGCTACTGGGGATTTCTTTCTCAAGAGTTCATCATCAAAGGCCAACAAGGAATGCAATTGGAGAACTGAGCAGATTGCTAGAGCCTCCCCGGTTTTCACACGGAGCTTTTCAAAATCCAGATTATCCAATTTACTAATCACGGCATTGAACTGAAATGGTATATCCAATTTTTCAGCTTCTTCGGTCAGTCTATATGCCATTTGATCCAGAACCTCTTTCTGTTGATGGACCCCGGTAATTCTCAAATGGGGTGGGCCTTCAGGTCGTGTGCTCAAAACTTGAATAAGAGCAACCCATTGGGCAGGTTCAGCAGCATTCAGGTCAATGATATGAACCACCTTTTCCCCTTCCATTGCTTCAATAATGGCCTGGTTTGTGAGCACAAAGGCCACCTTCAAGAAGGGAAACATCTCAAAAAACAGTTTCTGAACAAGAATTTCTTCCGACACCAAAGATATTCTAGTGGAATTGAGGGCTTTGTGAAGACCGGGCCAAGCTTTTAGGATTCTATCAGCAAGTGCTTCAGTGAAGTATGCAGCCATGCGCTGCATGGTATCACCATCAGGAGTAGCAAGTAGGGAGATCTGCTCAAGGGCAATATTTGCATTTTCAAGACTACCAGCAGCAACATGATTTGCACAAGTGAGCAATAAGTGGATCAAGTACAAACCCCGCTCTTCGGATTTAAGTTCTTTGAGCCACGGGTACGGTGATCCTAAGCTCGGTGGAGGTGACATCATGGAAAATAATTGGAGAGGTGATGAAGTAACAGACGAAGACCCTTCTTCTTGAAACATTGGTGCTTTATAACGATCACAACAACTGGGGGGAATCGGGGAACAAAGACAGACAATAATTGTCAACAGAAGGAGAACGACACTCACCTCAAAAAAGAATCTAAACTATGAGAAAGTCCAAGTCTTCTAACGACACAACAAATGCTCATGCAAGCGCCAAATTTGCATAAAATCGGATTTTGATAAAAATGTTTAGACGCCTTTCACCAATTCACAATAACAAAGCTAACGAATGCAGGATCAGAGTGCTTTGAGGGCTTGGTTGTAAGTCTAAGAGGTGAAGAATCTAACAAATAAACCAGATCACCATGCAAGGAAGAAAGAACAGGCAAAAAAGCAGAAGGCTAGGATTAAACAACAAACGGACCTAAATTGGAGAGAATGATCAGAAATGAAATATTCCCAAAACAAAAGCTCAAAAGGTTATTCAAGATTTCAACAATTTAGTTCAAAATGACAAAGAAAAGCACCTAAATAGTCACAAACTGAACAAAGAAGACAAACAGAACCAGCTTAACCATACCAGAACCAGAACTAGCCAACTAAAACACGAACAGCCAAATCCTTACTGGGTTTTGTAATTGATCAAGAACCCACATAGAGCCCCTTGAGAATTCCAAAGATCGCTTCTCTAATCTCTCTCTAAGAACACGGAGCTGATCTTATGGGTTTTTTTGGGTGGGGGGGTGTTGGGGTTTCCTCTGTTTGTGTCTCAGAAAAAATTCAACTTGGCTTAATTAAAGCTACTATCTTGTTTGGAAGGACTTGTTCATGGCTACGTTGTCGACAATGCGTGGAGGAGTCTTTTTGTCGTTACTGTTTTGTTGTCCTTCCCCTTCCCCCAAGTGGAATATGGAATTTGTGAGAAGGTGAGCCTTTTCCTTTGCGCTCACTCTCTCTCTCTAGAAATCCTCTTTCTTTTCACACACTCTGAAACTTCCACTTTTTTTTTCTTAATTTTTTTTTTTTTGGCATTACATTAGGTGAATAGGGAATCATGGCTGTCCTGGTGACTTCTTAATATTCCCAAAGGTTGCTCCGATCCAAACATTACAAAGACAAAACAAATTGCCCTCAGTTTTGTTTCCTAGTGGGGTTTGTGGGAATTACAAGAAAGCTCCCTACATACTTCCAAAACCCTCATTTTGTTTGCTTTCAAAGGCAATGACCATACAATTGGTCTTATCTTCTTCTGTTAAAAGGACAGAGGCTGCTGGCCAAGATGGTTAAGAAAATAAAAACAGCCACAACTATATTACTTCTTAGAGTCTTGGCTGTCAATTTTGAAAATCAATTTCCATCCCAATTTTCTCCATAATATCTTAAAGAAATTGATTATTTTGCCGACATCATTAAAGTTTTAAACATCAATATATCTATCTCAAATGATTTTATTTGCAAATTTGATTTTTTTTTTAAATATTAAACATATCGCTAACGTGAAAATCTATCACATCAATTTCGAATAAACCCGAGTTATTAAATGAGCTAAACTCGTATAAATTCGTATAATTTAAGAACAATAATAATATCTTAAAAATATTCAAAAAGATGGTTTAAGAGTACAATTACATACACTTCTCACCTTAACTTCTATTACGAAATTTCCATCAAATGCTTTCATACAACCAACTCTTTAGGTAACTGTCGTTACGTGTTTGGGCTCTGTTATGTCGTGGCAAGCATGTGGTACTTTGAGTGTGGCTTTCATTTTCTCGAGGGGGCAACTGTAAATGCATTATCTATGACATGTTCCAGAACGTCATTCATTGTCTTCAGACTTTGGGTCATCGTTTACAGTTGAATGCAACTGTGTATTATCTCTTCTTTCTTTGTTCAACTTCTGTTTCAATCCATTCAAAAATAGTTGGGATTCTTTTATATTTTCTCTCAAAAAAAAAAAAAAAGGTATTTTTTTAACATGTAGTTGGGAGCTCCTGCTAGTATATTTGAGATGCTTTTTTTATTATTTTTTTCACATGTATTTTTTTAGCACTATTAAATATTTTTTAAAAAAATAAAAAAATTTATAACATCATTAAAAAATATTTTCTTAATCACTAAATAAAAAAAAAATCCCATCAGAATGACTAGCATTTTCCAAAATCAAAACATCAGTTTTTTTATGCCATAATATAATACATTAGATGGAAATCTAAGAACATAATCTCTATGGTAAATTGTTGAAAAAAGAGTCTCAAAATTAAGATGGAAGTGATGAGTGTACAAAGCATTTATACCCATAATCCATAGATACATCATACATGGTGACATCACTGTCATAAATGTGACAAAATTGAGTAGGTTAGTTTCCTCAAGTACTCCATGGATTCACGTGGCCACCAGCAGTAACGACGTGTTCGAGGCTTGACCCTATGATATTGAATTAAATGAAGTCACTTTTTTTTTTAAAAGAAAAACAAATATTGAATTATTGTTTGGAAGGAAAGAAAATAACGAAAGAAATTAGAAAAAAATATTAAGGAATTTGAGAGTCATAATCTAACTCTTTTTTTCCTGGAAAAAAAAGAGCATTAACCAAAAGGGATTTGAGTACTGGAAAGAAAGTCTAAGAGACCATTCATGTCGGGGACAAAAGTAGTGATATAGTGGTGTGCCATTCGTGAACTCATGGCTTTGATTGTGAAGTCCTGAATCCGCACTCTAAACTCAACCCATCTGTCTACTCTAGGGAGATTTGAGAGACAGAGAGTGAAATCCTGAACCATAAAAGAAGATAAAAGGAGCAGCAAGTTAAACACATGCGAAGTGGATTTCTTTTTCGGTTTCCTTTGAAGTGGAAGATGACATCCTAATGGAATCACAGGAGTTTTTTTTTTTTTTTTTTTGCCTAAAAGTGGCAATGTGGCATTAACTTTGAAGAAGTGGGCCATCCAGAGATGGGACTTGCCCCAATTGTGTTGCCCATTGTTGCATTCAGACCCAAACTACATAAAGGGAGGAACCCATAAAAAAAAAAAATAGGGCCATGCACCAACTAGTTGCATTGCACCCACCAGCCCCATCATTCTAATGTACTCGCATATTCTCTATTGGTACAGACCTCTCTTCAGGATGGGAGGGGTCAGTTATCTCTGTCGGTATGGTTTTCGATACCAAGAACTTGATCCTCTGTCTCCTCGTTGAAGGTTCTTGCCAAGCAAACAAAGCTTGCAGGGAGTGTCTAGTGTGGAAATACTTCGATGCTTAAATTACTTTCTTTAGAATAAACTTTATATGAGTTTTTAGATGGTAAAGGGTTCCGAGAGTTTCACCTTATATTTTGTTTTAATTTAGTCATTGTTTGAGATGCATAATTATGTCTTCGATAGTTGCAATAAGCCTGTGTTTAGATGTTGAACTTGGTTGAGTTTACTTGAGATGAAAGTTGAAAGTTAAATAAAATATTGTTAGAATATTATTTTTTAATATTATTATTATTTTTGAATTTGAAAAAGTTGAATTGTTTATTATATTTTGTGTTGGAATTTAAAAAAATTGTAATGATTAAATAAGATGAATTGAGATGAGTTGAACTGGATTTGGGATGTTCTGACTTAACGTATTATTGTATTTGATTTGATATAAATAAGTTCAGATCAAAACGAAGGATCCCATTAGTCAAGGTTAATAAGCTGACCAATTCACTTAACCTGGAATCTACTCACAATAATCTATTTAAATTTTGCTTTAAAATTATAATATTATTATTATAGAGTTATAATATTGGTATTTCTTAATATGCTTATATTTTTATTGTTAAAATTGTGATTTTGAATATATGCTCATATTTGTTATTGTTGGTTTGCAATATTAGTTTTATTTGTAATATTGATTTTATTATATGTTAAAATCTAAAAAATATTAATATCTTTCGTTAGTAGGTAGTTTTATTTTTATTTTTTTTAGATATTGTGGCTACTAATAAATATATATATTTAGATTTTTTTGGTAAGATTATGTTAATCAGGTTAAATGGGTTAAGCGGGTTACTTCAAACCGTTTACATAAAAGAAGTTGAAATAAATCATGTCTTGTTGATCCATTTCTAAGTAATTATTAAAAGAGTCAAAATGGGTCATGTCGTGTCACCTGTTATTTAAAAGGATAGTGTTAAGATTTGAAAGTATAACTCGTTTAACTTAACGGATCGTGTTTAGTTTAACCTATATAGTCAAATATCCATGACCCGAACATGCTTGTAACACGAATTGTCACCCTTCTTCGATAGATAAACCCAATGCTACATTAAATGTGTTATGCTACTTTTGCCACCATGAGCATATTGAATTTACGAGTATCAAGGGATTGATGTTTCTCATATACTATCATTATATCTAAGGCACACCTACCTTATCAAGTCTTTAGGTGTCAGCGAGTCTTAAGTTCTCATGTCCTTTACAACTCATTTTCCCAACAATGAGCTACTATGTTATAATAAACTAGTGTGGCGGGCATGTGCAATGCACGCGCTTAATTTCCCTTAGTTGATAGAAAGAAAATCTCACTAGGTGATCTTGAAGGGACCAAAAAAGCGAAGTGCGAGTTTAAGGTTCCACTGGTGAGCCACAGATTGCTGATGGTAGAGTTGATCTAAGGTAAACCCACCCCCCAATCTCGAAAATTTGTTCCTTTTGTTTCAAATCTGTGTATTTTTTTCATCTGCTCTTGTGCCTTTGTAGATTGTGTCACAGTAGATGGAGTATTTGGTTCCTAGACTGAAGGTTCTCCTCCACTGCTTCAGCCTTGGTAGTCCCAGGAACATAGGGGAGTAGATGTGGGTGTGCATAGCCATAAAGGGTTTCAAAGGGGGTCATACTGGTAGATGAGTGTTGTGAGGTGTTATATGACCACTCAACTAAGGGTACCCACTTAGCCCACCTCTTAGGTTGGTCTCACATAAAAAATTTTAGGTAATTTTTCAAACATTTATTGGCATTCTTAGTCTAACCATCAGTTTAGGGTTGATATGACGTGCTAAAGGCTAATTGTATACCCTGAGATCTGAATAGCTCTTGCCAAAAGAGACTGATGAAATTACTCCCTTTATCTGAGATGATAGAATGGGGCATTCTATGTAGTTTGAGGATGTGTTTGATGAATAGTTGATCCATTGTTTTAGCTGAAAAATGGTGGGTTAAGGGGGTGAATGAGCAAATTTATTAAGTCTGTCCACTACAATCCAAAGATTATTGTACCTTTATGAAAAGGACAAACCTTCCAAAAAAAATCCATGGTGATGTGAGTCCATGGCTGCGAGGGAATAAGGAGGGGTTGCAATTGGCCATTGGGATTGGACTAGTCTGCCTTAACACCCTGAAAAATCTCACATTCCCTTTGAACCTTTTTGTATCTGCCTTCAGCCCTGGCTAGAAGAACTCCATTTTGATTTGATACAGGGTCTTATCATATCCTGAATGCCCACCTAGGGAATTGCTATGAAGTAGCTGTAGGAGCTTCAACCTCAACAATTTTTGGGGTAAAGTTCATTTCTCATAATGAGATATCAATCCCCCACTGTATAAGGGTCTTTAGCATAGCATGCCTTAACTTCTTCCCACCATTATGTAGTTGGAATAGACAAGTCTGAGATCCTAACTTCCATTTCCTGCTTAGCACCATCATCGCTTCTAGACAAAGAATCTGCAACCTTATTTTTCCATTCCCTTTTAAACTCAACCACTAGGTCTTAATCAAACAACTTAGAGATCTACTTTTGTTGCATAGGAGTTCCTACCTTTTACTTCAGCAAGTATTTGAGGCTTTGACAGTCAGTCATAACTATAAAGGATTGCCTAAGTAGGTAAGGTCTCCATTTCTGTATAGCGGCCATTAGAGCATAAAGCTTCTTTTTATTGATCGACCAAGACAAAACTCTTCCCTTGAGAGCTCAACTGAAGTACGCAATAGGTTTATTCCTCTGCATTAACACAAC
>NW_023356152.1:0-316 GCF_001411555.2 Juglans regia
GCGGGCTGGGTGAGGAACGGTTGCACGGCGTGAGAGAGAGAGAGAGAGAGAGAGAGAGACGTCCGCGCGGGAAGCAGGGGGTAGAAAAAGAAAAAGAAAGAAAGGAGAAAAAGAAAAGAGGAAAAAGAAAAGAGGGAAAGAGAAAATGTAGGGAAAGAAATAAGGTCCAATCCTTAAATCTTGGGTCAAAAAAAAAAAATCCAACGGAAACGATTTTAAAACAGCAAGTAAAATAAAATAATTCAAACGTAATGATTAAAATGAAAATAAATAATTAAACCCCACAACAAGTTAATTTAATTTGAGAAGAAATTTA
>NW_023356153.1:0-245 GCF_001411555.2 Juglans regia
AAAATTCTTTGCGGTATGAGCTTTACTTCTTTGCAATTGATTGGTGGAGATGTACAAATAAATATACCACGAAATTATAATATTTGCATGCCTTTTCCATTTGGGAAGTACTCTAGCCACAAAGTGATTATATAAAAGTAATCCTACTAACTGACATAGTTTGATGTGATTCATCAGATTGTAAAGTTACCTTTTATTATAAAGTAAATTTAACGGATTAAATAAAGCAACGTCAATTTGTAGGC
>NW_023356154.1:0-934 GCF_001411555.2 Juglans regia
ATTTTATTAATATTATCACCTTTATATTCTAAATTTAAATTAATATTATTTTTAATAAAATTTACTTTTAATCAATTATATTTAATGAGTATTAATATGTAAAATTATTTACAATTAATTTTTTTTAATTTTTTTTTTGTTTTATTTTTCTTAAACTAAGTAAATTATTCTATTCATTATTCATATATTTAATAAAAGAAAAAATAAAAATAAAAAATAAAAATAAATATAGTATGTAGAGATGATTAGTAAGATTTTTCACCCCATAAACATATACCTAATTGAGGATTAAAAAATTATATTTATCATTCCCTACACCACACATCAACATGTAATTTGTCATTTTTGTCATTCTATTCAAACACACATATATTAATGTGTAAATATATGTGTTTATATATTAAAAATAAAAATAATAAATCACATATTAATATATGGTATTAGAATGATGAGTAACATTTATTATAAAGATTTGGCCAACTGCAAGTTTTACTTAAAATTGAAGGCATGCTATATATTTGACAATATTTTTCTCCAAATCAGATATTACAAATTATGTGTAAAATATAGAGGCATTATTATTTTTTAATTCTGATATCCCATACTGGATGATAAATATAGATAGTGCATGAAATTCTTCATTATTTAAAAATGATAAGTTTTTATTCTTTATGATAGTTCTAACGAGGCTCCAATTATATTATTAATTAATTTTTTTGAAATATAAGCCTAAATATAGTTTGATCCTCATTTGGAATATTACAAATGATTAGTAATGCTAGGTATAAATTCTAAATAAATAAGCTTTTGTGTAAGTCTATTATAAAAATGTGAGTTCCATAAAAAATAAAAGGTTTGTATATATATTATTTTTTATGGTAGGGTCTACTTATATACAACCACGCTTCCGCTGCGAAATTTATTCAATTAAACG
>NW_023356155.1:0-210 GCF_001411555.2 Juglans regia
ACTACATACTTACAGTTTTACTTACAAGATTTATTTATTTTTTATTTTGAATTTCAAATTTCATAATTTTCAACATATCAATAACTGACATGTGTAAAAGTAAATTTTTTTTAAGTGCATTTAACATTTTCTAATATGTTAATTAAGTGTGACCGAGCATGACAAAACTCAAGATAAAATTAAATTATGTCACGTTAATGATGTGTGTGA
>NW_023356156.1:0-261 GCF_001411555.2 Juglans regia
ATGATTCTCATCATTTAAATTGTAAGTTTTAATTTATGAAATTTAAATTTTAAATGAAATTATTTCATATAAATATTTTATTAAGTGTACTCTATACACAGATTTGAGAACAAAATTCTTTTAAAGTAATAGTGTGTGAGATTCATGCACTCATTTTAAAAAAAGTGGACAAATTTAAGATCTATATGAAGAGTTGTTTTAATAATGATCTCATTTTTTGTAATAAGAGTGAGCGAGATTTGCATACCACATAATCTATTA
>NW_023356157.1:0-215 GCF_001411555.2 Juglans regia
GATGTGAATGAAAAGTTACAACTTTTCATTTTTCTGAAATCTGAACCGAACAGGTATATAATTTGTGCCTGTTACCAAGTGACACAAACATTGGACTTAGCCCAGCGGTCACCTTGATTGCTTGCCATCCATCTCGCACGGGTTCGAAACCCAACAGGTGCAACTTTTTGGCATTTTATTTGCCAAGCGTTGTGGCTTTTGTGTGCCACACGCAC
>NW_023356158.1:0-213 GCF_001411555.2 Juglans regia
CATCTCATCTAATTATTATTACAATCTTTTTAAATTTTTACATAAAATAAAATAAAAAATTCAATTTTTTCAAATTATAAAATAAAAATAATATTAAAAAATATATATTTTAATAATATTTTATTTAATTTTTAACTTTAATATCAACTATCTCATTTTATCTCATCCGACCCGAATACGTACAAAATATTATTAAATTGGGACATGCCCTTC
>NW_023356159.1:0-533 GCF_001411555.2 Juglans regia
GCTCGTTTGTTTTCAAAGATATGAGATGAGATGAGATGAGATTAAAGTTAAAAAATTGAATAAAAAATTATGAAAATATATTTTTTAATATTATTTTTATTTTAGGATTTGAAAAAATTGAATTGTTTATTTTATTTTGTATTGGAAGTTGGGAAGGTTGTAATGATTGGATTAGATGAGATGTTTTCTGAAAACAAATTAGTTTCCACAAGCAGCTTAGATGACAAATACTCTAGGGGGAACGGGTTATAATTGAGAAGAGGAATGCTATACAACCTCTCATTCTCCACACCATATTTTTTAAAATTTTAAAATTTTAAAATTTTTTAATTTTTTTTGAATTTATTTTTTTAAACTAATTCAATTTTTTTATTTATTATTCATATATTAAATATTTGATAAAAGAAAAAAAATAATAAAAATTAAAAAAAAATGTGGTGTGTAGAGGTTGTGTGAATAGTAAGAGGTTGTGTAGATTTTTTAAATTGAGAATAATATAGAGAAACAAGTTTTTTATAAATTTTTTTAAGTAC
>NW_023356160.1:0-9833 GCF_001411555.2 Juglans regia
AATATATATATGTAAGTGCTCATCATGTATATGTATATATATATGAAAGAATTGAAGATTTATAAAATGAATACACATAGAAAAAATCATGAGACACAAAAATTGTGACGCCCCCAGATTCCGCTTGAGATCGAACGAACATCCGAAGCGTCGGGACATGCAACACAATGTTACATGCCCTCGTTCATTACATAAAAGATGCAATGTTCCTAACATGCACCTAGCATTATGCAATATTCATAACAAATTATTTTTTTTCTCGAACAATATTATACACCAAACTTATAATATCTCAAATAGTTCAAACGTAATTCATGCATACTTAACAAAATAACCATCCGCGATTACAACACAGATCCCAGAAAACTGTAATCTCAAAACAATGGAAATTTGGCTCCATAATTACATTGTCGAAATATACTATTGGACTAGTTCGTTGAGTAACTCGCATAACTCAACTAATGATGCCGGAATACTATCCAAAGACCTAACTACGGAGGTTGCAAGCTCCGCGTTGCGTTTACGGTGTCTAGTCAACCTCCTCCGGTCTGCCAGTGTCTGTTTCCTGCTCTGATCCTGACATATCGCTTACCATTCAGGGAGAATGGTAGTTGAGACGACCATGGTGATATTTGATTACAAATCTCAGCAAGTTAACAGTAAATTTCCACACAGGTTAATAATGTTATATGTCATGCTATATATCAAGTTACTTATGTCATGACATAAGTAAGCATGACATAACTTAACATATACCATGACATAAATGGCATAATTTGAACTGAAACTGAAACTTAGCTTAATGTGACATGATATGTACGTGAACTTAAAACATAACATGGACTAACAACATAGCATGAACATGAACTTGAAATATAACATGGACTTGAAACATAGCATGAACGTGAACATACATAATTTGAATATGAACTTAAACATAACATGAACCTGAGCATAATATAACATAAACGTGAACTTGAAGCATAACGTGAACATGACATAACATGAACGTGAACATAACTTGACATGAATGTGAACTTAAAACATAACGTGAACATGACATAACATGAACGTGAACATAACCTGACATGAATATGAACTTGAAACATGATATGAACTTAAAACATAGCATGAACGTGAGCATACATAACATGAACGTGAACTTAAACATAACATAACGTGAAACATGATTTGAACATGAAATACCATAACTTGGAATCTTATTCAATAGACTTAATTAATAAAATTTGTCATACGGGTGTTACACAGGTACCCTTGAGTCGTGTGCCTCTGTCGATTACCGTATCATAACACATGTATCTATACCAGCTGTGAGTGCGTTAATACGTACTCCATAATTGATGTGGTCCCACGTATTCTATGTGCCACAATCGATGTGTCTCACGTAGTGTATACTCCATAATTGTTGTGGCCCCATAAATTGTTTGTGCCACACTTGCTATGGACATATGTAAAATAAAGTGTGGTTCCATCGGCGTTAGTGTCTAGCGCGTTCCGGTGGCCAGCTAGTTAGGCCTCATTCGCAATCTATTGATTGTACTTCGTCAACGCATGAAATTTCACACTTATTTAGACACTTCAGCTTGAACAAGGAATTCCACTAGGATATTATCTCATCCTAACGCTTAGGATCGTGATTGACAAGAATAAATTAACAAGACTGTTCTCAAGATACACAAACTGTATTAAGACGGAATGACATGAATAAGAAAAGACAGAAATCTTAACGTAGCATAACGTGACATGAACATAAGATGACATACATGACATAGTTTGAAATATAGATATAACAGATAACATTTCATAACATAACATACATGTAACAGACAATATTTTGTAACATGACATAACATGTAACATACAATATTTTGTAACATGAGATAACATGTGACGGTGAATATTACATGACATGACATACATGTAACAGATGACATACATAATGTGACTTACTTGCAACAGATAGTAACATGAGACAGAATATATAATGTAATAAATAAGATTTTCGTGACAGAATGATTCGTATAATAGATAAATATGTGATGACATGGCATATATAACAATATACAAACATAAACTATAGTTCCCTTACCCATCACACATACACAGTAAACTGATAGTAAGTTAAGAGTTAACTTATATCGATTGTTGCGTTCTATTAGAATAAAGTGTGAAACACGAGAAACTGTAAGAGGGTATTCTAAAACTTAGAAATTTAATTACTAACAATTAGAAATATGAAACGAGACAGCTTAGAGTAAAATTACCGTTTTGCTATCTACATAAGGAAAAATGATCATTTTACCCTTAACTTAAAGATTTCACATCCTAATTCTAAAAATTACTAAAATTTACATTCTTCATATAAATTTTATCCTAGACGTAAATATCAACTCATAAAAAATTTAAACCATTCACAACTATGGAAAACTCACTATAGCCAAAACATTCATAAGATTTTTTCCTTGATTTTTTGTTGCAATTTCTTCTATCTTCAAAACTCATGATTAAACCAAAATTTTGAAATAAAGATCCTCATATCCTAAGTTTAAAAACACACTTAAGATATCCATTGAGAAAAAGCTAATCATCATTACTAAACTTTTTGTAAGAAGACCCAAACTTTTTAACAAAAATTAAATCTTTAAATCACAAGTTTTGACCTTAATAAAAACGTCTCCAAGAATTTCAAAAAATCATATCTTACTTCTAACATATTCATAACATCATCCTAAGATCAACCATGTTTTAAATTATCAAACAAAAGTCATCAAAAATCACAAAACAACACTTGAAGTTTTTGGTTATACACTTAGTCCAAAACAAAAACTTTTCTCTCAACTAACTTTGATCAATCTCTTGATCTATGGCTTAAAGATATGTGATTTTCAAACTAAAACATCAAATGGTTTAAAGATGTTTCCTAAAGAAGATTCAACCATCAAACTTAAAATCAAATGGCTAAAATTGAATAAAAGATGGATCTAATCCAAAAACATCAAATCTTAGGCCTAACCAAAATCTTCTTGCATAGAAATATCATATCTTTAAAATTAATACCAAAATATTTTCAAAATATTTTCAAAATAACATTCTAACATGCATATAAGAGGATTAGGATTATCACATAAAAATATCAAAGCCTTTGGAGTAAGATTAAACCCCGAACTATTCAAACTTTCTCAAAACAAAAATTGTTTTTTCACTTTCAGTTTTCAAGTTTCTAGATCTAGGGAAATCTATCATCAAAAGATGTAGTCATGCAATAAAACCTCAATGAACATTCATAAACACATGCTAACAACACTCCATAAAATTTTCGAACCAAGATATGTCCATTAGTTTGGTAAAAAAATCCAAAACATAACATACTCTCCAATTTCACGCCCATAATGATCTTTCCATGGTTAAAAATAATTTTGATAAATCAAATGAGTATAGAATGAGACTAATAAGATATCCACGAAAACTAAACTCAAATACAAACAACTTTTATGAAGGATTCATCATGCAAAAAATACTTACAAAAAGTCAAAAATCTCAACATAAAAAGACATAGAAATCTGCCCGAGAGAGCTCTTTTGAGCCTCTCTCTAAGAACGGGGTTAGAAAGTGATTAAAGGGAATAAAATGTGTCTTGTGCAACTTTAAACTTATTGAGGGGGAAGTTATGGGCTTGAATGACCATTGACTGGAGGTGACTATGTGACATAAAATGGAAAATAGAGAGGAGCAAGGATAGCCTGCAGCAGCTGTGAGATATGAATGTTGATGGGATGAGATTTTCCTTCACATCAAGACACTATTGGGTGCAACCAATGGTAGTGAATGGTCTGTCATGTGGGGGAGAAAATTTCTTCAAGAAGCTTTGCCAAGGTGGTCAAATCGTGGGCTTTGGTAGGCCCCAACTAAGTGGCTTCAATTTGGGGTTTAAAGGGGGTTTGGTTAGGGTTTGAGATGCTATCAAGCCCAAATCCAATTTTTATTGGTCCAATCAAAATTCCAAGGTTTAAAAGATTGGATAAAAATATCATAACAAGGATTTTATTAATTAATAGCATGTGAAAATGATTTAATCAAGTGATTAAACACAATGCAATAAATCGGATTAAAAAGAGTTTGGAGACCAACTTTAGGGTTATGAGAAATCGTTTAGAATTTCGGTTTCAACCAAACTTTTGGGGTTTCAATTGGATTCCAACCATTTAGGGTTTCGCTAGAATTTAAAGTCTATTCGGTTTGGCACAAATTGGTTGATCAGATGAAACAAAACTTTGCTTAAGTGGCATGATCTCATACCTTGACTTCCTTTACAAATCTATCTAATGGTTCCTCTTTGTGTCAAGTGTCTAATATTATTCACTATGTGTGGCTAAGATCTTGCCAAGTGTTCAAATAAAACTTTTCTAACCTAATTTGAACAATCCACACTGTGATTTTGAAAACACTGCACTCTAATCAACTGAGTCTAATGGCATAAACCAAAACACATTCTGAAAGTTCTAACTACCTCAAATAATTAAACTCATATATATTTCTAGTACCATAATGAATAATAATGCTGACTATGTTGACAGACTAAAATATGTGCGATTAGTCAATTCATAAATACTTATGAAGTTTTCAAGAGAAGAAATTCCACCAATAAATTTCTAGCAAGTTGTTACAAAAATAAAAGAAAAAAATAGAATAATACAGAAATTATTAAAAATAATTATATTTAAAATAAAAGAATGAGTGGATATGTTAAACGTTACAAAAAAATTAAAGTTACATAAATACACTTTATATTAAAAAATTAATTAAATACAATCTAGATTTAAAATTTATAAAAATATAATCCAAGTACAAAAAAATTACAAAAACAGTCTGAAACGGAATAGGGCTTGGAATGGTCAGAATTTGACCAAAATTGGAAAAATTCGGAATGAAACAGAACGATGATATATGGTGTATTGTGTTAATGCCCAAAAATAGCACAACAATTCGGAAAGGGAGAAAGATATATTCTTGATCCTAGTGAGGTTGTTCTGGGCCCCAATTGGTGTTGTGTGGAGCCCCCAGCGGTAGTCCGATGCGGTTGTACGGTGTCCGTGCTTACATCCATAGCGGTGAACAGTAAATAAATGTAGAGAAAATAAATAGAGGGAGACACACAGATTTACATAGTTCGGTACTGAGCCTACATCCACGAGAGTTTGGGAAGGGGAGAATCCACTATAATATATTTGTATAATCTCTCACGATCTCTCGTCCTCACTATACAATGGAGATATGAGTTCTATCCTTTGGTTTTCATCCTCTCACTAGAGTCTCTGTGGTGAGGTTGAAGAAGGTGAAGTCTCAAAGAAGTCTGGCCAAAAGTCCCCCCAAGTCGTCTAGTTCCCTCATTTGTTTATCTTTTACCCTTGCGTTATGTCTCTTCCCCCCTTTTTTTATATCACTTTCTCTTTACTTTATGTCACTTCCTCCATTTTCCTCACCATTCCCTCAACCTTTTGTCATTTCCTCTCTTTTCTCATTATTCCCTCCTGATAAGTCCCTTCATTGGGTTGGACCTAGGAAATACCATGTACCTGTTATATTTTATCCCTTACAGTTGTCCACAATTCTCAAGGACAATTTGCTCCAAAAAGAAGACGTGGAGAATCTTCAAGGATAAAATATGCAATCAAACCGATTCGCCCAAGTCTGTAGAGAAATAAACTCTGAGAGCTAGTCCTTGGTTATATGTTTTACTTCGTCAAGCGAAAAAGATTTATGAGCGCGAGATTAGGCGGGAGATGGGCTCGACCGCGTGAAGTGCGAGCGCAGAGCGATTTAGCAAGATAAGTAGGAGATAGACTCGACCGCATAAAGCGCAGGGCCCGTCTCAGTGAAAGAAACGAGAAATAGGCTCGACTGCATAGAGTACGAGGCTCGACTTGGCAAGGTGAGCAAGAGATAGACTCGACTGCATAGAGCACAAGCGCATGGCTCTTTTTGATGAGGTGAGCTGGAGATGGACTCGACCGTATAGAGTGCGAGCGCGGGGCTCATCTTGGCGAAATAACAGGGAGATAGATTCGACTGTGTAGAGTGCAAGTTCATGGCTCAACTTGGCGAGATAAGCAGGTGATGAACTCAACCGCATAATGTACGAGCGTGAGGCTCAACTTGGCCAGATAAGCGAGAGATAGGCTCGACCATGTAGAGTGCAAGCGCGGAGCTCGACTTGGCGATATATGTTCTCTGTCGCATTAGGTGCGAGAGCGAAGCATGGCTATGGCAGGAGATGTGCTCAACTGTGTAAGGTACGAGCGCATAGCTTGGCTATGGCAGGAGATATACTCCACTACATAAGTTGCGAGCGCGTAACTCGGCTATGGTGAAAGATGTTATCCATCGTGTAAGTTACGAGCATGTAGCTCGACTATGACGGGAGATGTACTCCAACGAGTAAGTTGCGAAGGTCGGGCAGTCGAGTGACTTGCCCGCTTGTTGGCCCCTGGCCCTTCTCTTTTGTTGACTCATTGTCGAAAATAACCTAGGAGACGCGGTCATGGCTCAAGTGTAAACACTCTATGTTTGCTGGAGAAGATGATGTCTCAGGAGTAATGTGAGTAGCCAAAAGACTGGACCTACACTTCGCCGTGAGACAAGCCAGGCTGCCTTAAAGTTGGACTGACCGGTTCACCCTCAACGGGAAGGTAAGTAGGAGATGTTTGACTGTATTGCAAAAGTCAAACTAGTTAGTGTATATATTTTTCAATCACAAGTGCGAAATTTGCAAACCTGCATCGTCGTTCTGGAGTGCGGCGAAAATCAATGGCTCGGAAGTCAAATCGATTAGTGTAAACAATCTCCAATCACAGGTGCGAAATTTGCAATCTGAGCTGTCTTGCTGGGGTGCGGTGAAGGTCTGAGGCGTTACTCATTTGGCGTCTCATTTGATGGAGATGGAGTGTTGCAAGGGTCTGAGGCGTTATCTGTTTGGCGTTCCTTTGCAGGAGATGGCATCCCAGGAGTAATATTGGACATCTAAAGACTAAACACGCTATCCACCGGAGGAGAGGTCGGGATGCCTCAGGCTAAACTCGTCTCTTTGGTCCCCCCGGGAGGCAAGTTGCCGGATAGCTGAGGAGTTAGTATGCTCTTCACCGTGATGGGGTCGAGGTAAGTTGCCCGAGTAGCCAAGAGGCTGGACCCGCTCTACTCATTGAAAGAGTTCCAGCCACCAGGAGGGCTAGACTCATGACTCTCACGGAGAGATAAGTGTCAAGCAGTTTAGGACTGGACCCGCTTTCGCCCGTTGACATCACAAGGAATGCAAGTGTCGAGTAGGCTGGAGCTAATCCTGCTCTTCGCCGTGGTGGATGTCGGGGTAATTTGTCAGGCATTTGAGAGGCCGGACCCACTTTCCATCGTGGGAGGGATAGAGCAGCCTTAAGGCATGACTCGTCCTTTGTGTCCCATGAAGAGTTAAGTTGCGGACAGTTTAAGACTGGACCAATTTCTGCCTATTGATGCTTACGGGGAAGGTAAATGTCGGGCAGCCTAAGGCTAGGCCCGCTCTCCACCACAAGAGGGATAAAGCAGCTCCTAGGAATAACCCATCCATTTGGGCCTCCCGGGGAGGTAAGTTGTTGAACAACTAAGGAACTGGTCCACTCTTCGTCGTGATGGGGTCGGGGTGAGTTATGCGGTTGAAAGGCTCGACCCGCTCTCCTCTGCGAGGGAGGTCGGGTTGCTAGGAATGCTGGACCCGCTTGCTGATCATTGTGGGGAGATAAGTTGTCGGGTAGTTTGTGACTGGACTTGCTCTCGTCTGTTGATATCATATGGAAGGTGAGTGTCTGGTCAGCTGGTGTTGATCCCGCTCTTCACCATGGCAAAGGTCAAGGTAAGTTTCTGGATAGCCAAGAGGCTGGACCCGCTCTCCTCCGTGAGGGAGGTCGGGTTGCCGAGGGGGCTGGACATGCCTATCGACCCTCACAGGGAGGCAAGTTGTTGGGCAGTTTGAGATTATACTCGCTCCCACCTATTGACACCACAGGGAAAGTAAGTGTTTGGTCAAGTTGGTGCTGATCTCGCTCTTTACAATGAGAGAGATAAAGCAACCTTGAGGCGTAACACATCCCCTTAGATCTTGCAGGAAGGTAAGTAGGTGAGGCGCTTGTCCGCGTGCATGTGAATGCCAGTGAGTTTATTCTAATAGATAAATATTGAGACGTCCGAACAATGTCTGAATGGGGTTGTACAGTTGACGTTCCGGGCTACACGAATCAATTATGTTAATAAAAATAAAATACACATAAATTTTGAGGGAGACAAACCAAGGTGTTTAGCCACTGTGATCTATTTTTGATTGACTGAAATTGCCCGCCACTAGTGCTATTTCTTCTTTCTTATTATTCTTCTTTCTCTTTTTTTCGAGGGAGACCCATTGTGGTCATGTGAAGAACTATTACTGGGCCAACTGTGTCTGAGGAGTTATGTGTGGCCGCCGATTGGGAGGGTGCAGCATGTTGCATGGGCCATGCAACGTGCTTTGGAGGCAGATCGCGCTAGGTCAGAGTGCAGCTTGGTTTGGTGGTAGTCATGCATGGCGTTGGTGGGTGGTTGAGATGTACTCTAAGGTGGTGGCTGAGAAACATTTTACATGGCCAAGTAGCAGTACACCACGTGGATGAGATGTTGGCTAGGACGTGCACGATCGAGGAGTTTCTGTCCAAGTCGGGATGGTGTTGCTCGCCCTTGGGTGTCCAAGTTGGGATGGTGTTGCCCGCCCTTGCATGGCCGTTGATGGATGTCCTTGGCCACCCTTGTGGTTGTCATGATGGATCCCGCCAACTTGTGCGTTCCTCGGGCGGCGTTTGTTCTAGATGCTAGGCTCCGACGGCTGTGGCTGTTACAGAAAAAGGGCAAACTCATGGGAGACAAAAACTGCCAGCGACCCAGTGGTGGACGCTGGTGGCTGTCCCGGATGTTAGTCTTCGGCAGTCATGGCTGTTACAAAAAATGGGGAGGCTCACGAGAGACAAAAATCGCCGGCGACTGTTCTGGGCCACCCTTGTGGTTGGCGGTATGGATCCCGCCAACTCCATCCCGCCAACTCGTGCGTTCCTCATGGCTGCTACAAAAAAGTGGCTGGCGGGATGGATCCCGCCAGCTTGTGCGTTCCTCGCACGACGTGGATCAGG
The DNA here is from genome assembly GCF_001411555.2 of Juglans regia. Lineage (NCBI taxonomy): Eukaryota > Viridiplantae > Streptophyta > Magnoliopsida > Fagales > Juglandaceae > Juglans > Juglans regia. Next base: position 9,201 of record NW_023356160.1, read on the forward strand.
CGGGGTGAGCCTTGCTGATCCGTTCGACCTTTCGTCGGCCTGGTCCTCAGCAGGTGGGGCCACTTGTCATGGGTGACGGCAGTCAGTTGCAGTTGCATACTTTCTGGGTGCATGTAACGTGCGCCCATACACGGCTTTGCATGGCACAATGCGTGTTTTGCACATGTGCTGTGCACTTGAGGTGCACAGTGCATTTAAGTGCATAGTGCACCTCTACCATATCTTAGGTATCCTTCGTGCGCAGTGGCTGTATCCTGCCTTTTTGTACACTTAAAAGTGTACTGAGTATTTACAATTTAATTAGCTGGTAAAATGGTTTTTTGCTCAGACGAGAAAAGGTCCACTCGCCATTTATTTATTTATTTTTTGCAAAAGGCTCATAAAAATAAAGGTTGGAGGGCTGAGAATACTAATCTGAAAAATTCTTATATGCTCCTTCGGTGATTATTTAGTATGTCGAAAAGTCGTCATTCTCCCACTTTCGATGTATAAAGTAATTTCAATCTCACAGACGGCGTCAATTATTATTACTTGAAAATAGGGTAACAGTCTGGAAGGAGAGAAATATCCATTCCTAACCCTGCTGGGGTTGTTCACGCAGTGTCCACATCGTCAACTTTAAAGATCCACATT
>NW_023356161.1:0-220 GCF_001411555.2 Juglans regia
ATTCTCATCCCGACGACTCAAAACCGACATTTGTTTTAATTTTTCTCCTGCAAGCGCCAACCAGAATTTAATAGAGCTCCAAACCGCTTGTACAGACTCTTTCTCCCCCTCCATCCGTGCCTTGCATCGACGCCACCAAAGTCTCCAAGTGATTATGGCCGGAAGAATCCCAATCAACTGACCAATCTGAGAATTGCTTTTAGCTCTCCTATACCACGCT
>NW_023356162.1:0-249 GCF_001411555.2 Juglans regia
TCATTGAGGTGGCTTCCGGACCTTGATGGCCTTGTTCCCATGGGGTTGAACCTTGATACGGTTTCCTTCTTGATGCGTTGATCTTCGTGGGGGTTCGATCCTCGGGCATGGCATCCTTGAGGTGTGAGTGTGGCATGGTGTTTGGTGCTTCTTAGCACTAGATTCCTACGCGTGCTCTCGGCCGACGATGGGTTGTTTGCTGGTTTGGCTTGGCTCCCAAGGGGTTGAGACCTCAACAACTGTCCCGAT
>NW_023356163.1:0-1538 GCF_001411555.2 Juglans regia
TATCAATTTTCTTTTTTATCCAAAGAAATGTTTTTCTCATCAGTCACTATTCACTACCTCACACCTCATATCTTATGAAAAACATCTCCATAATTTATAAAAAAAAAGAAAAACTATAGGTGTGAGATGTGGGATTGAATGGTGACTGATGCATAACATTCTTCAATATGTGAAGTTTGCATACCGATCCAAAATGTGCAATACGGGAGACTAGATCCAATTACATTACATTGTGAAGGTGTTTGGATGGTGGTATTTTAGAAAATAAAAACAAATAAGATAGTGATATTCAGTATGTAGTGTGAATGGCACGTGCCTCGGGCAGGTTATTTATAGCGACAACGCATTTCTAATAGCAGCTCCACATATGTACATGCATGCATGCATATACGTGTATATATATTTATATATGTTTAATTCCCGCAACAGAGTTTGAAAGGAATCGTGGAAGCCCATTTTAAGTAAGGAAAAAGATAATATATATAATTTATAATTTTTAAGATTTGAAAAAGTTAAAATTATTTATTATATTTTATATAACAATTTAAAAAAATTATAATAATAAAATAAAGTAAAATAAAATAAAATAAGATGATATTATTTCTTTGAGAGCGGCTACCAGCCGGACGGGTGAGAAATTTTATTTTACACCTGCGAATGAGGAACTGACACATATGAATTATAGCAAACTAAACAATAGGTTGGCATGCAGGGAATCATTTTATTTTATTTTTTCTGAAGGATAAGTTCCGGCCCCCTCTCTCTCCCCCTCCTCCGATAGCTTCCTCCCCCCACAGCCGATTTTTCATTTTTCAGTGAAAGGATGTGCGCCCATCTCTTCATATATTTCTCTTTAATTTTTTGGTGGCTAGTAACTTTTTTTATTTGCAAATCACTCTTCATTTGCTCCCATTTCAAGCATCAGCGTTACTATCCTACTTCAACTTCATGGGGACAGGTTTCAGAGCAACTCAAAATAACAACCACAACCCAGCTTAATATGCATAATAAAAAAATTAAAAATTTACAGATACTTGCTAAAATCGACTAGGTTCCAAATCGAGTTGAGGGAGGGAGGGAGATGAGTTCGTCCCAAATCACTCTCCACGGAATCTCTCGATGAAGATGAGACGAAGGGAGAAAGGAAAAAGGGAATGGGAGAAAGAGGTGAAAGGGAAGAAGAGAAAGAGGAGAGGAGAGCTGAGTTGTGAAGAGGAGAGGAGAGGAGATGAGATGAGAGAATAGACAAAGAGAAGAGGAAATGAAAAAATGGAAGAGGAGTTGGGACGAAGGGCTCAGAAAGAAAAAATTCACTAAACTCGCACACATTATAATACACATAAGTCTCATATGTGCTGAAATTCTATTGGTCGGTGTAAAAGGCCAAAAAACACCTGACCTATTTGAAGCATTTCTCTATTTCTTTATCAAACCACTTTTTTATATTCCGAATATTTTTACGTACTCGCAAATAAACCTTTACAGGTAGCTAGCTTTTATTTTACTAGTGTGAACAGGTTAGATTCGAGACACGGCTC
>NW_023356164.1:0-667 GCF_001411555.2 Juglans regia
CAGAATAGAGTTATGAGTTCGAATTCTAACTCTACTCTCTATTCCAAATAATTAAGTATTTCACGTGTTGAATTCATTAATTAATTAGGAAGAATTTGACCCACACGTGAGGGAGATTATTAAGATATAAATTAAGGCTGCGTTTGGTTTGTAAACTACTCTCAACTCATCTCAACTCATCATTACAACTTTTTCAAATTCCAACACAAAATATAATAAACAATTCAACTTTTTCAAATCTCAAAATAATAATAATATTAAAAAATAATATTTTATCAATATTTTATCATCTCAACTCAACTCACTTCAACATCCAAACTCACCCTAAATAATAAAACCTACGTCTTTCTATCGTTTAAACTTTTGCGTGTGGTTAAAGGTCTGGTTGACCCATCACAAAACTGGTTCAGTTCAATTCTGATCTAATCCTAAAATTAAAACCAATTCAAATTTGAACAAGTTTCAGAAAGTAATAATATTGTTGGATGCCGATAATAGTAGTCATTTAATAAGTATGATAAGAATTCTAAAGGATACAGCCAAATATCAAAAGTGAATTAATTATAAAATGAAGAAATAGTTCCGATCCATATTTTGCGAAATTTATGAAACTGAAAAAAATGTGAAATTCATTTTCAAATTGAATATTGCTTGATATATATAATTC
>NW_023356165.1:0-1531 GCF_001411555.2 Juglans regia
ACTCTCATTGGCCTCTCTCTCCGACTCTCTCTCCTTAAGCTAAGAAAAGAAAAATAAAATAAAATAAAACCCCACACATCAGGTGTGAGGTGTGGGATCAACAAGCAACAGTTTATGATTTATAGAATTTTTCTATTTTTAAACATATAACTCAAGTTAGTTGCGAGTGGCGAGTTGCGATGCTCCATATTGAGTGAGCATAAGTGTCAAATAAAATCTCACATTATTTAAAATTAAAAAGTTTTTTTCTTTTTATTATGATTCTAAATAACCATTGTGTAGTCATTTTAGAAAATAATTGAAAGGAGAATTAAGGAAAAAAAAAATATAAACGACATAGAGTTTTGATTTCCTCTTCTCATTTCATTCCAACCGCTTCTTCTTTTTCATGATAAAATGTGGCAAAGGATAATCTTTTGTTGCATCTATGTGGATTACTTTGGATTATTAGTTAATTACGTTAATTTGCTTATTTTTATTGTTTTTGGTTGACTTATGGTTCTTCTCTTGATCTTCTGGTTTTGATTTGTGTTTGGTCAAGAGGAGAATATAGGAAAAGAAGAAATCATCTTCATTTTCTTTTTGGAGATTTTGACACTTTGGTTAAAGGGAGGGTTACGAATAAAAAGAGTAAAAAGGAGATTTTGACACTTTGGTTAGAGGGCAGGTCACGAATAAAAAAATTATCGTCCGTCCAAAATGGATCAGTGTCGCCGCTTCAATAGACTTTAACCCTCGAACTGTAAAACAAGAGTAATGGTATATATAAGTTTTAAGAGAATTGATATTTACATAATTGTAATATGTAAGTATCACGTAATTTTTTTTAAAAAAATAAGTATATACAAAATTTATATGAAAATAAATTAATTTTTTAATAATAAATTTTATTTTTTTTCAAAATAATCATATAATATTTATATATTTTATAATTATACGTAATATTATTCAAATTTTAAATGTAAAATTTTGTATAAGTTTTTTGTGAAAATAAGAGCTCATAAAAAAAAAATATAAAATTCTTACATTTTTTTTTATGATGTGATTATTTTTTATAAAAAGTTTGTGCAAGACTCCTACGTTTATGATTTGTATATATCATTTCTCTAAAAAATAAAACGTTGAATCCCACCCTTGAAAGGCAGACGTGGGGCCGAAGTAGGGCTGAACCCTACCTGCATGAGACGATGCTCAGCTACAAAATTCAGGGAAAGAATCTTGTGCTCACGAGGCATGCCCCTTTTCCTACACACTAATATAAAGAAAAATTTTATGAATAAATGATTGCAGATCGGGGTTTGATCCAAAAGGAGATTTGTTTTAATAATAATTTTTTAAAAAAGTGCAAGTTTTAGACCAATAAATGCGTGCATGAATTTGTAAGCGAATGCATGCACGAGTAAGATTGAGCAAAAATTTAATAATTTAATTTTGAATTTGACTCTGTTTTGGCTCTGCTCCGAGTCCGCTCCGATTTCGACAAGTCAAAGTCAGAGTCGGAGTTTTTTCCTATTGGAAGTCGGAGTCGGAT
>NW_023356166.1:0-3840 GCF_001411555.2 Juglans regia
CTATCACAGCTCTCGGTTTGGTTATATTTTTTAAATTTTTTTAATACTTTTTTTACTTGGTTATTAAGTAAGTATTTTTTAATGATATTATAATTTTTTTTTAAATATTTTACAATATTAAAAAAATATATGTATTAAAAAATAAAATAAAAAAACATAACATTTTATACTATCGATGACTCCCAACGAGACTGGAAGCGGTGGTTGTAGAGCCACCCAAACTTTTATCATAAAGGTTTTTCCTTGGAGCAAAGTTCTATATTTATTATTCCGCATTATTTTTTTTTTTTAATTTCAAATATTATTTTCATATTAAATCGTGGGATCTTATTGAAGCTAACTTCATATAATATGATTTTATTTAAAGTGAAATGAATGATGATAATTTAAGAATCCGTGTGGTAAAACTAAAATATCTTAGAATTAACTTCTAGTAAAGAAGTCAAAGCTTTGCAAATTTGACTCGTAATTGATCCATTCTTATTAATGTCTAATTCAGTTTATTTGTTTTAACAATAAAGTAAGCTCCAACTTTTTAACTTTGTATTGGATTTACATGTCAAGTTAAATGTTTTCAATCTTATTAAAAAAAATTATGACGATCACAAATTTAAAAGAAGAATAATTATTCTCATCAATTACTATTCATTACCCTACACTCCACATCTTATAAAAAAAAATCAAGTATAAAAATATATAGTAATTGATATATAACAAAATCTTTAAAAAAATACACGATAATTCAATCAATCGTGTTCTTAATACGAAAGATAACTAAAGAGAAGATGAAAACAATTGGTGTGGAAAGAATAAATTGTTGCCTTAAAAATCAGATAAAAATTGGACTGTTGTTAAAATGGTTCCTTCCTCTAGCTCTTGTTTTTCTCCAACTTTATTAATTATGAAAAATTATAGACATAAGTCTCACATTTTTTACATCATTTAAAAAGTATATAATTTTATTTTTTTATTTTCATATTTTATATTTTAATTTAATATGAAATATAAAAATAAAAAAATAAAATTACATATTTTTAAATAATATGTAAAGATATGAAACTTCTTTATAACAAACTCATTAACTATAGATGTCGTTTATTTCTCCCTTCTTTCCAACAAAACGTCACGCTGGTCCCACATTCACCGAACAGGAGTTGACTATGGGACTAGATCCATCGGATTAGCGTTACGTGTCTCTCAATTGCCAATATAAAACACCTGTGGCCCAAATTGGAGCACCGAGGTTTTCAATTAATTGAAACTACACTTGTGGTTGGATTCAGAATTCAGATTTTGGTCTTTATAATTTAAACCTCTTATTTAAATTATATACTAAAATTTGGATTTGAATTTAGGTTAAAGAAATACTATTTATTATTTTCACACTATATACCAATATATAATTTGTCATTTTATCCATTTATTGAAATACAAATATTTACACATCAATATATATGTATTTAAAAATAATAATTTGTCATTTTATCCATTTATTGAAATACAAATATTTACACATCAATATATATGTATTTAAAAATAATAATAAATATGATAAATCACATATTTATGTGTGGTGTAGTGGATAATACGTACAATTCTTCTTTAAAATTTAGAACATAAGATTTAGGGTCTGTATGGAATTGCACTAAGAGTTTTAAAATGTGTTTAAATAACTTTAAAAGTTCTTTAATAGAAAATATATATTGTTTGATCGTTACGTATTTAAGTACTTTTCTTCAAACGTGTTTTTTTCGATAATCTTAAACATAATTCGAATTTTAAAAAGATGGTTAATGGATAAAAATATTCATACAACCTCATATAATTATAATTTTTAAACTTTTAAGGATATGATCATAATTAAACAAAAAAATCAAATAATCATTATTTCTACCTCATAAATAATTTTTTTAATTTATTTCAAAAAAATGTAACATACTTAAAAGTGTTTTAAACATATAGCTATCAAACAATAAATAACTTTTTAATCATATAACTTATTATTTAAATTATAAGCAATAAAATCTAAAACTATAAGCCATATTTTATACCTAATCCCAAACATGCACTTAGATTTTTTAAAGTTGTCGTCCAAATTATTTGATTTAGAATGTGAAAGACATTAAAACAAATATATATATATATATATATATAATTTATTGAACTTCAACAATCATAGATATTTCAGGAAGCTCAGAAACAGAGAGATGGGAAGAAAACCAGAGAGGGGAGAAGTTGGAATTGACATTATAATCAAGAACAGTGGGGGAGAAGTTATGTCTACTTGTTGTGATCAAATTTTTATGGTGGCTCAGTCAGTTATCGCAGAAAAAGTTTAGTACTGTGGAAAGCAGTAGAGTTGTGTACAGAAGTGGGTCTCGACAAGATTATGTTTAAAGAGGATGCACAAGTACTTATTGTGGCACAAGTACCGGTTAAGGTATTGGAACGAAATATTTCGATATTGATATCGTTTTGTGTACAGTTTCGAGATAGTCGATATATGAATAAATTATATATATAAATATATATAACAATTATATTCTAAAATAATAGTTTATATATGAATAAATTATATATAAATACATACATATATATATAAATTATAAATAGTCTAGTCTAAATTGGAAGTCAAAAAATAAACTTGTAGTTTAAAAAAATGAAAAAAAAAATGAAAGCCGAAACGGCCGGTATTTAAGCCGGTACGAAATACAAGTAGTATCTGTACCGGCCCAATGGCCGGTACGGCAAATATCGGCCGTACCGACCAGTATGAAACGATTTTTAAAATTTTAGTTTGCACACCATCTTCATGTAGGGAAGACAATGTTGGATAGAGAAAGGATCAGAGTCTATTTCTAGTTTCGTATCATCTGAGATTCTGAAATGTTATGTAAAGATTGAATATTTTGAGAAATAAATTCATTATGTTTATTAAAAAAAACAACTATAAATCTTGTAAAACTTAATTTATATATTTATTCCTCTTTTAACTTATTCTATAGAATTCTGACAAAAAATGTGAAGAACCGAGCGTGCAATTAATGCAACGCTTCCTATATTGACGTTCAAAATTATTCAAATTAATAAAATATTACACCGTATAGGACGGCGGTGGCACCGTATAGGTTAGGGAGCAAGAATATATATATATATTAAAATTTATTATAAAAATAAATAAAATATTTCATACGATAATTCAATTTATTTAAATAAAATGATACTCTTATTACCGGCCTACTACCCGTTTATTTTTTAAAATTTATTTTGCCTCAGCAGTGCTGCACGCTCCCTTCACTTCGAATTTTCTGTCAGTTTTACTATTCCCTCTTTCTACACGTTTTCGGTGAGATTTGATATAAATATATGGGCTTAATTTTTATTTTTTTTTAGCTTTTGTGCTACGCCGACAGTTAAGTATAATTGATTCTTTTTTTTGTTATTTTTATATATATATTTTTTTACACTCTTAAATATATTTAAAAAAAATCACAATATTATTAAAAAATACTTTAATAATAATTAAGTAAAAAATAAATAAAAAATTTCAACTATGACACCGAGTTGTAAGGACTAGTGATAAAGAGTATCATTTTCTTTAAATTTAGAGTGGCATTACAGTTATGGTTGATTTTCGTTAGTTATTTTGATGTATTTTTTTTCTTATTTTTTTTACATTTATTTTTTTAACACTCAAATATATATTTTTAAAAAAAAAAATTGATAATATCATTAAAAACACTTTCATAATCTTAAAATAAAAAAAAAAAAATGCAAACAATAGCTAGAAGATTAGTATAATAAATTTCACATTTCTAATATAAATTTCTAATATAAATT
>NW_023356167.1:0-2119 GCF_001411555.2 Juglans regia
TTTATTTAATCATTCTAGTAACTGGTTAACTGTACGCAAACAGGACAATGATACACTTTCTTTATTATTAATTTATTATTCTGTTATTTTTTTCTTTTACTATTTGAGAACATGACTTCCTTATATAATCGAAAAAAAATAATTCAATCAACAGATTTAATTAAAAATAAATAAAAATTTATAAAAATTGATATTCTTTTATTTTTTGAGTATTTTTTAAAAAATTAAATTTATTTTTAATTAAATTACATGATTATATTAGTTGATTATTTTTTTTTTTAAGATTATACAAAAAAATCATATTCTGAATTTTTTAATCATTCGTATAACAAAAATAAAAAACAAAATTAGATAATAAAATTGTACTTAAAAAAGGTGTTGGGGTATATATGTCCATTAGAAAGTAAATTCAAGAGCCCAGTCAAACATTTATAATTTTATATACATAACATGGAAGTAATCGCGACTCGAAGATTGAAGGAATCTGCTTTCAATATATACGAGGAAAGAGATATTGATTTTATGAGGCTTTTGTATCCCAAATATTATTTATATGAAGATGAGATCGAACCATCTACACCGTTTCACATTTTTCTTGTTTATTACACGAATGTTGTTGCATGCACGGACACCTAAAGATACAGTAAAATTGCTGTAATTGCGATATTATAATAATAAAAAAATATACTCATACTATACACCAACTTTTATTTGTTATATTTTTTATTTTTTTCTCTTTAACAGCCATGCACCTAACATTTTTTTAATCACTACTAAGATGTTACGTGCCTGAGTCATATATGCGCAGTTCAAAGTATTAATATATTTTATTAAAATAAAAATAAAATACATATATCTTATTATTTTATTACTAATATATATCTTAAAAGCTATTAAAATATAGGCTATTTGTAAATTATTATAATACTTTCCTATTATAATGAATACGAAGACAAATTTACATAAATCTGTTTTCCTATTATAACGTATTTTTAAATTGAAAATTAAATCCATGATTATTATTATAATAAATCTGCTTTATTAGCATATTTAAAGATATTAATAGTGGAATAGAAACCAACAGAAACCATAAAAGTAGTCATAAATAGAATGTAAATGAAAATACAATTATATCCCTGTGTTCTGTAATTATTACAAACGGATGGAAAGTTAATGAAAACTAGCATATTCCGTTAAAATAAGAAATTTCTGTTAAAATAAGAAAATTCCGTTTCATAGGCTCTTTATATATATAGAGAGATATTGTTATCAAAAATTATAGATAGAAGTCACTATTGAGAGTATCTATTTTGCACACATGATGTGACATCATCTAGACCACACATTTCTCCAAGTAAGTGTTGAGAACAATCAACTAAAAGCAGTCACGCAATGAGTGCAAAGTGTGCACTGTTATAATGACTTATCTCTAGCATTACTCTATTTTTATTCATGTTTTGAATCTTGATTAGTGCTATTTAAGAGTTATTCACTGTGAAATCATCATTTGTTTCAAGAGTTTAAGTTGACGAGATCATATTAATTTTATTATTTATATTATATTCTTAACACTATCACTCACGTGTGAGCCAGTCTTTTTTTCAATTAGTAGACTCAACAAGTGAAGTATTTAATTAAATGAATATAATGTAGAGTCATGATTTGAATTCAGAATATATACTCTAATATCATGTAAAATCACTGCTTACACGTTATATAATTTGGTTTATAAGATTTTAATTTTAAAATTTCAAATTGAATTATTCTCCTTTGAAAACTATGCAAAACATTGATAATTATAAACATGTAGTGTGAAATGGGTTTTCGTCATCAGCTCTGTCCAGATCAGATCGATGACACCTGATTTCTGTAATTTCTCCCCATTTTATTCGTTAAAAATAAATAATGAAGAAATAGTGAAAATATACGGACGTAAAATGGGGTTTGGGCTGGCCGCAGTTTGCTATTACTGCATGTGAGTCGGTAAAGCCCTCTATTCTCTTGACATCCCATACTAACTCGGGCTGCTTTCCGGCCCGTCTGAATATGTATTTCCTTGGCGTCACCCTCCATCTCCTGCACATGCACATGCAATGCCTAACAATAATAATAATAATAG
>NW_023356168.1:0-227 GCF_001411555.2 Juglans regia
TAAATTATATATTCTCACATTATCAAAAGTCATATTAACCATCTTAATAGTGGGTTTTGGAGATAAATAAAACTTTCAGACAAAACAATTGGGATCCTTCTACTGGGACACAACGAATGCACCGTTTCTTAAAAAACATGCATTCATTCGGTTCGTATCCATTTTTTCTAAGAGATGCTACAAACAAAAAACATATTACGTAAAAGAGCATTGCTATTCATAAGCCC
>NW_023356169.1:0-498 GCF_001411555.2 Juglans regia
TGGCCCAATGACTTATCTGTTTGTGCCACACTTGCTGTGGACACACGTAACATAATGTGTGGCACCATCGGCGTTAGTGCCTGGCGCGCTCCGGTGACCAGCTAATTAGGCCCCATTCGCAACCTATTGACTGTACTTCGTCAACCCAGGGAATTTCACACCTATTTAGACACTCCAGCGTGAACAAAGGAGTTCCACTAGGATATTACCCCATCCTAGCGCTTAGGGTCGTGATTGACATGAATGATTTAACTGGCAGACATGACATTTCGTAACGTGACGTAACATGAACGTGACGTAAAAGACAAAAGTCCTGACGTAGCATAACATAACATGAACATAAGATGACAGACATGACATACTTCAAGATATAAATGTAACAGAATACATTTCATAACATGGCATACATGTAACATGCAACATTTCGTAACATGGCATACCATATAACAGACAACATTTCATAACATGGTGTAACATGTGACAGTGAATCTTACATGA
>NW_023356170.1:0-512 GCF_001411555.2 Juglans regia
TAGACAAAAAGCCTTCTTATCGCCTCAGCCAGGATTCACCTCTGTTCACTAGGTGGAGGGGGGGCTAGAGCTTTCGCACCACCCACCTCCCCCGTCAGCCACGACTTTCATTTAGCTTTGTATTTTTCAGTTTTTCTTTTTAGTTTTCACCCCATAGCACCGAAATATGCCGATCTTGGACCGACACGTGCCCCACCACCAGCCTCTCCAGACGCCGATCTACCAAAAGGCAAAAGAAATCCGTTCAAAACTACAGTGCGTATGTATCATTCGCTGCTTATGCCGCGCATGAGATTCACGCACCGCCGCCAATGTTTTGAATACCGTACCGGACGTCGTACCGGTCAAAGCACTGGAACGAAATATTTCGATACCGGTACCGTTTCGGGATAACGTTTCGGGATAATCGATATATAAATAAATTATATATATAAATATATATATAAATTATATTCTAAAATAATAGTCTATATATAAATAAATTATATATAAATACATATATATATAAATTA
>NW_023356171.1:0-520 GCF_001411555.2 Juglans regia
TAGCCAATGTAATAAAATTTACATGGTTTTTGGTATGAGTATCAGATGTTCTTATACATTTGGTTGAAAATGTTTCTCACAGTTCTCAATCTTAGAACATGACAGCACCACAAATCATCCATTTTTAATAGCCAATGTAATAAAATTTACATGGTTTTTGGTATGAGTATCAGATGTTCTTATACATTTGGTTGAAAATGTTTCTCACAGTTCTCAATCTTAGAACATGACAGCACCACAAATCATCCATTTTTAATAGCCAATGTAATAAAATTTACATGGTTTTTGGTATGAGTATCAGATGTTCTTATACATTTGGTTGAAAATGTTTCTCACAGTTCTCAATCTTAGAACATGACAGCACCACAAATCATCCATTTTTAATAGCCAATGTAATAAAATTTACATGGTTTTTGGTATGAGTATCAGATGTTCTTATACATTTGGTTGAAAATGTTTCTCACAGTTCTCAATCTTAGAACATGACAGCACCACAAATCATCCATTTTTAATAGCCAAT
>NW_023356172.1:0-225 GCF_001411555.2 Juglans regia
TGCCAGGAGCACGCAGATGCCGAAGCCCGCCTTGCGGCGCGTGCTGCCCTCCACGATCGCGGCAACGACGTCCCCACGGGCATGACTACACCCCGGGCTGGGGCGGCCGCCGCAATCCGCATCGGTCCACGCCCCGAGTCGATCGGCAGACCGGCATACACCGTTCCACATCCGACCGGGGCGCATCGCCGGCCCCCATCCGCTTCCCTCCCGACAATTTCAAGC
>NW_023356173.1:0-652 GCF_001411555.2 Juglans regia
CAATTGATGCCGTATTTCATCTTTATTATGCATTTTGCTACAGTAATCATGCTAGATGTAAGGATACTGTCCACGACTCTAAAATATTTTAAATTAATTTATCTCTCTTCTAAATTTCTCTACTTGAAAGTTATTATATTTTCATTTCAACATTTCTCTCTATTTTATGACATAATACTTAACATTTCATGGTACCACCGTTAAAAAAAAAAAAAAAAATCCTATGACTACCGTTGTTTTCTTGTTCGGATGAGAGGGAGAAGGGTTGTTTTGTTTAGTGTCTTTCCTATTTTCATAATATTTTTTGAGAATTTTCTCATAAATATAATTTCTTATTTTATTTTTAAATCAATTTATATTTTAGTTTAACTTGTAAATTTTGGTTAATTTAAAAAAAACATAAGTATATGATATTGTTTATAGAGATATACTATAAATATAAAAATATATAATGATATTATTGATAGTTAGAGAAAATATTTAAAATGAATAAAAAATATTAATAAATATAATATTTAAATGATATAAAATAATAGAGAAGTTGATATATAATATATTATAAAAGTTAGTATATAAAATAAAATAAAAATTTTAATGATATGTTTTAAAGGATAAGACGAAAAGCAGAGAAAATGGACTAAATTACTGCAAA
>NW_023356174.1:0-3284 GCF_001411555.2 Juglans regia
TAAAATATTATTAGAATCTATTTTTTAATATTATTTTTATTTTAAGATTTAAAAAAATTGAATTATTTATTTTATTTTGTATTAAAAGTTAAAAAAATTATAATAATTAGATGAGATATCATTATCATTAGTTTATCATTAATTTGCAGGCCCTTATATTAATTTGGGGTAGCAATTTTCTAGAAATGCTAAGTGAAATTACAAGCAGATTGATCATAAACCAGAATTTTCTAGATCAGATGCATCAAACCACAATTATGAAGAGATATATTACCATAAGGGATAAAGCAAAACAAGACAGTCACAAAAGACAGATTTTACATGACAAAGATAGAAACACCCTTTAAACAACTCTTTTAAGGTCAAACGCGTGTAAGGGCCAAACGCGTATGAATGGCATACAAAGGTTCTGCGCAACTTCTCTTCTCTTGTATTTGATAGGATGAGTTTTTGCAAAATGATGATTTGAAACACTACGTTCAGGTCTTTCCCTTGCATCTTGTGAGAAAAAGGACGGACACTTAGTGAGAAAAAAGTGATCAGCACACATAGTATATCTGTATCTCCAAAGTCCCATCACGGCCTATATATCCCGGCCAAGAATATTGGTTGTGGAATGGATTCACTGATTCGTTGTACAAAAAGATTGTTTGGAAGATTGTGAGTCAACAATGGAGCATTATGGATGAATGCAAGGTGGATTCGCTTGGAAGAACTGGATTGACTTTATGAAGTTTATGAGATTATGATAAACATGCCAATGGAGCCTAACTTAATTATAATAGGAGCCCTCTTGGGTGCATCAGGGCATGTAGATCAACCCATGGCTGCAGCTTTTGTTTAGATATAACTTGAGGAAATTCTTGCTTAGATTAGAGATAAACAACATTGTCATTTGCATATGTAACGCCCCGTCCCCGATGGTCCGAAGAGTTAACTCATATTACCTGATAATCAACTCCAACATTGCTAATACTCTTTCAAAAGTTTCAAATCAAATGTAAACATTTCAAAATTTAATTAACCACATATACTCGTATATAAATTAATCCTCAATACAGTAACTCCAAAAATTACCAACTTCTCTACATGTCACCTAATCTCACATTTCCACAATATAATTATAAAAAATCACTAATACACATCGAAAACTTTCTATTCTTAAACCGCTATTCTTAAGTCATCTCACCCAATTCTTCATAGTCTTGATCCCCAGCTGAAATATCTAAAAATCATCTGAAAATATTGTAGATAAGAGGGAGGAGAGTTATCAACAACTCAGTAAGTAGAAAACATATACTAGTATGCAAACATGAGCATTTATAGATTTCAGAATACATAATAAACCACTTTATTTTTTGAATGCAGAGCCAGAACATGTTATAAAAAATATTAGAGTGAAAGTTCAAAAATATTCTTATTCAAATTCTTTTGGCATATCATAACTGACCACCATCGTACCAGAGTATCATATCACATCAGAGGCCATGTTTAACCCCCGTGGTAGGGTTGTGCAAACCCTGGTAGCTAACCGAGCAGAAACAGAATGTGAATCTTCCCCTTATTTATTCTCGGAGCCCCGAGTGTGCACACATGAAATACCACTAGAAAAACCACTTTGTTTCTAAAGTGGGTGCACCAGAAACAGAATAGTTGGTACCAACCCAAACAGAAGCCACTATTAACACCCGTGGTAGGTCGAATAGGTCACCATTCACAAACCACATCCCGATTCAGAATGTCATGCCAAAAGTTTTCAGAAATTACATCATATCAGAATACAGAACATCTTCAAAACAAAACAAAATTTTCAGAAATCACATCATATCAGAGTACAGAACATCTTCAGAACATAACAGAATTTTCAGAAATCACATCATATCAGAGTACAGAACATCTTTAGAACAGAATAGAGTTTTCAGAAATCACAAAACATAATTTTATGCACAAACTTTCATATATGTTCTCTTTTGCACAGTTCAAAAGCAAAACGCAAAATAGCTCATGTCTACACCAGTCATGTCAGAAAATACTTTATTCTTAAACAGAATCTCATGAGTAATGCATAACAAATAACTGAGGTAGTTCAAATATCTTTTCATAACAAAACATGCATATTTTCAAAAATCAACCTCAGTCCATTTTATTTTTATGCAAATCTAGCATAGGAACCTCGCTTACCTCGACGACTTAGTTTTTCAGAAATTTCCTCAAAAATGTCGAGTCGACTATAAATCGTCACCTATAAAAATAATCACGTAATTTCCGTAAGTTTTCAATCAATCACATATTTCGATATTTAAGCCTAAGCTTCTTAAATATCCTATTTTAATTCCTCAAAAGTTAAAACTTTCATAATCCCAAAATATATCATCACTTCCTAAAGTCACCAATATCCACCATAACCCACGTCAAACACAAAACACCAATATTTAAACCCGAAACAACCAACAAATCTCATAGCATAAACCAATCACACAAATAATTTCATCATCCAATCCAACAGACCCCCTTACTCCTTGGACTCAGTCCGGCACAACCAACCAATTCACAGTAAATATGAGTTAGCGCGAAAATATATTTAAATCTCAAAACTTCTTTGGAAAAATACTTACAATACTATAATATAATTTTTGAAAGATCACGGAGGTGTTAGAAGTGACGGCACAGCAACGGAATAGTGCAAAATGCATTGGGGCCATGAGTCTAAAAATCCCACTTTTGAATGGAGACAAACCAAGACCAAAGATTGATAGGGAAGGACTTAGGAATGTCAGTAAAACTAGTGGTGGTGGTGGTTGGCCGTGGGTGGCGGCGTGGGCAGCGGTTTTAGGCCAAAATACTCAATTCGGAGATGGAGATAGATGGGCTTCACCGGTGACAGATTGGAGCCAAGGATGGGTGCAATAGGTAGCTGGGAAGTCGATGATGAAGTGGTGAAGAAATTGTGGCGCGATGGTGGCGTGCGAGCACAAGGAAGGAGGGTGGTGGTCACTGGAGGGTGGGGAAGGAGGTGGGCTGGGCGGTGAGGTACACGGCGGTGCGCGACGGGGGCTAGGTGGAGTAGAAGGAATCGCACGGGGAAGAGGGAGAGAAGATCTTCGCGCGCGGGAAAGGATAGAGAGAGAGAGGAGAAAAAGAAAAGAGAAGAAGAAAAGAAAAAGAGGAAAGAAAGAAAAAAAAATGTAGGAAAAGAAATGAGATCCAACTCTCACATCTTGGGTCACAAAAATGATCTAACAGAAACGATTTCAAAATAGCAAATTAAATAAAATAATTCAAAT
>NW_023356175.1:0-287 GCF_001411555.2 Juglans regia
ATAAAAATAATAATAAATAATTTATGAATAATAATTAAATAGTCTCGGTGAGTAATTGATTTTCTTTTTTGTAAAAAAAAAAAAAAAAAGGTATAAACATAATAATTATCTAAATATAAATGAAAAGTAATGCTATATGCAGTCGTAGAATGTACAAGCATCATGCAGTCATTTTGAAAAAGAGAGATGTTCACTAATAAAAAATTAATTTTTTTCCTGTAAATCTCGTATTTATTTACTTTTTTTTAAAATGATTATACGTTACTTATATACTTACGACTGTAATC
>NW_023356176.1:0-354 GCF_001411555.2 Juglans regia
GGAGATATATACGTATGGAAAAATATTTGTATCTACCCCACACCGGCACACACTCAACCTATTGAGTATAAAAAAAAAAAAAAAATGATGTGAAGTGTGTGCCGGTGTGGAGCAGATGCATAGCATTTCCCTATACATATATTGTCACGTTTATTATTGTAGCATAGTTCATATATATATATATAAAATGATATTTGCAATCGTGAATGTGTAAATTTTATATAATTATTTTAAAATAAATAAATAAATATAAGACTCACACAAAAAGAAATTAATGTTTTAATAATGGATCTCACTCTTTTTCAAAATGATTGTACAGTATTTGTGCATTCTACAATTGTATGTAGCATTACA
>NW_023356177.1:0-404 GCF_001411555.2 Juglans regia
GGACAGGTGGTGATTAAATTAATTAATTAATGGTCGAAGCCAACGTGGCTTATTAAAAAAAAAAACAAAAAGCGTGCTTTGATGTCCACTTGCGATGATCATGATGTGCACATACAATGGTCATGTGCTCACATGCGTCCGTCTTCCTTATTCACCATAATTTCACCACTTAATATTCAAAAATAAAGTTAGTTCTAAACTTCCAATTATATAAAAGAGTAATGTTACATGCAGTCGTGAAAAATACAAGTGCCTTGCAATCGTTTTGAAAAAAAATGAGATTTACTATTATTATTATTTTTTTTATATGGGGCCTGTATTTTTTTATTTTTTTCAAAATGATTGTACGGCGCTTGCACATTCACGACTGCAACTATCATTTTTTTTTTATATAAAATGTGATA
>NW_023356178.1:0-544 GCF_001411555.2 Juglans regia
GGGTGCGGGGCACCCTCTCCCCACCTCCCGCCCGCACCATGCGGAGGAGGGTTTCCAACCCCACCCCAGTACCGAGGGTGGAGTTGAAATCACACCCCGCCCTGCCTCCGCTCAACCCAATGACCTATTGGGTCTATAAAATTTTTTTTTTGTCTAAAATTTTTTTTAGATCCAAATCATAATATAATTTAAATTTTTACATTAAAAAATATAAACTAATTAGAGTTGTATTTTGGATTGTCTTGACCTTTTAAGCCAATCTTTATATAGGAGACCAATACAATACAATAGTTATACGTAAGTAATGTGAGACTTACTACAATCCATTAACTTGAATTCAACTGAAGGTTTTTAACAAATTATATATTTCTATATACAATATATTTATATAAATAGTAAAAATATATATTTTTTATACTAAATATGAGAGGGATGCAGAACGGGGTGTGGGGCGGGGCTCCGTTGGGATTAGCGCCCCCCCCCCCCGCTAGAGGTTTTCCATGCGAAAAGGGGCTGGGTAGCAGGGGACGAGCTCACCCCTAAA
>NW_023356179.1:0-588 GCF_001411555.2 Juglans regia
TATTAAAAGTGTTAATTCTCATTGAATTTTTTTTTTTTTATAAGTAATAAGTTATTTCATTAATAAAAGTAGGCATAACCCAGGTACACTAGAAGTATACATGTGATTACACCTATTTAAGCACTAGGAACAGTTACAAAGAAATCATAGAAGCTGCGACCATTCCAATCAAGAGCAATGGCCCACAAAAATAAAGTTTTCCAGAAAAAACTCCTAAACTCTTCCGATGAACATTTATGGTCCTCAAAGAGTCTCTTGTTTCTTTCATTCAAAATACACCAAAAAATACATATAGGAACCATATTCCACAGCGGCTGCAATCTGTGGTGTCCCTATGATCCCTCTCCAGCTTGCTAACAAATCAACCACCCTACCCAGCATCACCCATGCTATACCCATTCTACTGAGAAAATAAGTCCAAATATCTTGGGCAAACTCAGTGTAAAAGTAAATGGTCCACCGTTTCACCACTATTTCTGCACAAACAGCACCAGTCCGTGCAAATTTCATTAAGAAGAATAATGATTTGCACAAATTTCAAATAGACAAATCTCATGCAAATCTTATAAAAAAGTGAATCCCACCTAA
>NW_023356180.1:0-488 GCF_001411555.2 Juglans regia
GGGGGGGGGGCTAGGGCATCTTCGAGTAAGTTGGTAACGAGGCTTTTATATCTAAACCTAGGTACTGGGTTTGAAACTAGTACCGGGTGTAAAAACACGCATTCGGGCCGAATAGGCCTGGGTTTAAAAAAAGGGGTACCGGCCCGGGGTTATTCCGAGTCAGAACCCGTAACCGTAACCTAGTTATCTGGGTTCCGGACCGGGCCCCAAAAAAACCCAACCCGGATGAACAATCTTAGTTTGGCGCATCAAACTGTGTATTAATGCTGACATGATTTTTTTTATTGAAAAAATAAAATAAAAGAAAATTTTTAAGAGAAGAAAATATCATTTGTCTCGCTAAAATTATTTCCTTTTTCAATTCGCACTGTTTTATTAAATGCATACCTTACATGTCAGAATCGATATACGATTTGGTGTGCGAACTCGCTTACAATAAGACTTTTCCTATTAGTATCAAACAACTTTTAAAAATATGAGATCGAGGT
>NW_023356181.1:0-244 GCF_001411555.2 Juglans regia
AAGAAAAGATACAAGACGAGGTCAGTCTTAAACCTATAGATGTCTCGACAACAGAAGCTGAAGATACAGAAGAAATGATTAAAGAAAAGATCAAAGTGGAAGAAGATAATATTCTTGATGAGGATGATAATGCAATTGCGGTCCCAGTGGAGTCACCCGTACGTGAAGCTCACACAGATGACAAAGTTGACAAGGAAACTAGCCTGGACGAGAGTTTAGAAACTGTCACAATCCACCCTTGTCC
>NW_023356182.1:0-2596 GCF_001411555.2 Juglans regia
GGTACCAGCGGAGTCACCCATACGTGAAGCTCACACGGATGACAAAGTTGACAAGGAAACTAGCCTGGATGAGAGTTTAGAAACTGTCACAATTCAGCCTTGTCCACAAGCTGAAGAAGTTGGCAGCAAGAAACTCCCAATTCAGGAAGTTGATGGAAGTGAAGGCATCAAAGGACTGGCCATGCATGGAGAGCGTGAGTTGAAGGAAATTCATAGGGTATCTGCTGAAGATGACATACTTCAGAAGGTGACGATCAATTAGTAAAGAAATCCTATGTTACATAAATCTGGCAAATTGCTTGTTTTGCTTCTTCAAGTGAACAGTATTTTGAAATGCTATTTGATAACCAGGTGGAAGACTTTGGAACAAAATCCTCTACTTACCTAGAGGAAACAGACTTCAGTGAGCAGACAGAAACACTTACAGCAAATATTCAAGAGACAACAAGGGAGACAGAAGCATCAGGTACAAAAGCACCAGAAGAAGAAAAGATACAAGACGAGGTCAGTCTTAAACCTGTAGATGTCTCGACAACAGAAGCTGAAGATACAGAAGAAATGATTAAAGAAAAGATCAAAGTGGAAGAAGATAATATTCTTGATGAGGATGATAATGCAATTGCAGTCCCAGCGGAGTCACCCGTACGTGAAGCTGACACGGATGACAAAGTTGACAAGGAAACTAGCCTGGACGAGAGTTTAGAAACTGTCACAATCCACCCTTGTCCACAAGCTGAAGAAGTTGGCAGCAAGAAACTCCCAATTGAGGAAGTTGATGAAAGTGAAGGCATCAAAGAACAGGCCATGCATGGAGAGCAAGAGTTGAAGGAAATTCATAGAGTATCTGCTGAAGATGACATACTTCAGAAGGTGACGATCAATTAGTAAAGAAATTCTATATTACATAAATCTGGCAAATTGTTTGTTTTGCTTCTTCCAGTGAACATCATTTTGATATGATATTTGATAAACAGGTGGAAGACTGTGGAACAAAATCCTCTGATTACCAAGAGGAAACAGACTCTAATGACCAGACAGAAACACTTACGACAGATATTCAAGAACCAACAAGGGAGACAGAAGCATCCGGAAAAAAAGCACCGGAAGAAGAAAAGATACAAGACAAGGTCAGTCTTAAGCCTATAGAAATCTCGACGACAAAAGCTGAAGATAGAAAAGAAACGATTAAAGAAGAAATCCAAGTGGAAGCAGATAATTTGCTCGAAGAGGATGACAATGCAATTGCGGTACCAGCAGAGTCACCCATACCAGAAGCTCACATGGATGACAAAGCTATCAAGGAAACTAGGTCGGATGAGAGTGTAGAAACTATCACAATTCAGCCTTGTCCACGTGCTGAAGAAGTTGGTAGCAAGAAACTCCGAATTGAGGAAGTTGATGGAAGTGAAGGCACCAAAGAAAAGGCCATATCTGGAGAGAGTGAGTTGAAGGAAATGCATAAAGTATATGCTAAAGATGACATAGTTGAGAAGGTGAGGATCAATTAGTAAATAAATCCTATGTTACATAACTCTTGCATATTGTTGGGTTCTTTTACAATGTTTTGAATACCGTACCGGATGGCGTACCGGTCAAGACACTGGAACGAAATATTTCGGTACCGGTACCGTTTCGTGTACCGTTTCGGGATAGTCGATATATGAATAAATTATATATATAAATATATATAACAATTATATTCTAAAATAATAGTTTATATATGAATAAATTATATATAAATACATATATACATATAAATTATAAATAGTTTAATCTAAATTAGGGGTCAAAAAATAAACTTGTAATTTGAAAAAAAAAAAAAAAAAAAAAAGCACAGGCCGAAATATCGGCCGGTACCGGCCGAAATATAGGCCGGTACAGGCCGGTACAGACCGAAATTTAAGCCGAAACGGCCGGTATTTTGGCCGGTACGGTATATATCTAGTACCTGTACCGGCCGGACGGCCGAAACGAAAAATTTCGGCCGTACCGGCCGGTACGGTACGAAATTAAAAACATTGTTCTTTTATTCTTCTAGTGAACATCATTTTGATATGATATTTGATAAACAGGTGGAAGACTGTGAAACAAAATCCTTTGATTACCAAGAGGAAACAGACTCTAATGAACAGACAGAAACACTTACAACAGATATTCAAGAACCAACAAGGGAGACAGAAGCATCCGGAAAAAAAGCACCGGAAGAAGAAAAGATACAAGAAGAGGTCAGTCTTAAGCCTATAGAAATCTCGACGACAAAAGCTGAAAATAAAAAAGAAACGATTAAAGAAGAAATCCAAGTGGAAGCAGATAATTTGCTTGAAGAGGATGACAATGCAACTGCGGCACCAGCAGAATCACCCGTACGTGAAGCTCACACGGATGACAAAGTTGACAAGGAAACTAGCCTAGACGAGTGTTTAGAAACTATCACAATTCAGCCTTGTCCACAAGCTGAAGAAGTTGGCAGCAAGAAACTCTCAATTCAGGAAGTTGATGGAAGTGAAGGCATCAAAGGACTGGCCATGCATGGAGAGCGTGAGTTGAAGGAAATTCATAGGGTATCTGCTGAAGATGACATACTTCAGAAGGTGAC
>NW_023356183.1:0-234 GCF_001411555.2 Juglans regia
GGAAACCGTATCAAGGTTCAACCCCATGGGAACAAGGCCATCAAGGTCCGGAAGCCACCTCAATGAAGCATGTGCGTAGCACTGGGTGCCATAACACCATCCGCCGTGCACATCTACGTCAAAGAGGAAGCAAACAAACACACAGGCCCGCCCACCATGCGGCCAACCAAATGTAAAATGAAAAATGGAGATGCCCGTCAAACCCCATGGAAGCGAGGCCAGCATCATCCGGAT
>NW_023356184.1:0-3392 GCF_001411555.2 Juglans regia
CGGAAAAAAAGCACCGGAAGAAGAAAAGATACAAGACGAGGTCAGTCTTAAGCCTGTAGAAATCTCAACGACAGAAGCTGAAGATAGAAAAGAAACGATTAAAGAAGAAATCCAAGTGGAAGCAGATAATTTGCTCGAAGAGGATGACAATGCAACTACGGTACCAGCAGAGTCACCCATACCAGAAGCTCACATGGATGACAAAGCTATCAAGGAAACTAGGTCGGATGAGAGTGTAGAAACTATCACAATTCAGCCTTGTCCACGTGCTGAAGAAGTTGGCAGCAAGAAACTCCGAATTGAGGAAGTTGATGGAAGTGAAGGCACCAAAGAAAAGGCCATATCTGGAGAGAGTGAGTTGAAGGAAATGCATAAAGTATCTGCTAAAGATGACATAGTTGAGAAGGTGAGGATCAATTAGTAAATAAATCCTATGTTCATAAATCTTGCATATTGTTGGGTTTTTTTATTCTTTGAGTGAACATCATTTTGACATGCTATTTGATAAACAGGTGGAAGACTCTGGAACAAAATCCTCTACTTACCTAGAGGAAACAGACTCCAGTGAGCAAATAGAAACACTTACAACAAATATTCAAGAGCCAACAAGGGAGACAGAAGCATCCGGAACAAAAGCACCTGAAGAAGAAGAGATACAAGACGAGATCAGTCTTAAGCCTGTAGAAATCTCGACAACAGAAGCTGAAGATAGAAAAGAAATGATTAAAGAAAAGATCAAAGAGGAAACAGATAATTTCCTCGATGAGGATGACAATGCAACTGCGGTACAAGCGGAGTCACCCGTACGTGAAGCTCACAAGGATGATAAAGTTGTCAAGGAAACTAGCCTGGACGAGAGTTTAGAAACTGTCACAATTCAGCCTTGTCCACAAGCTGAAGAAGTTGGCAGCAAGAAACTCCCAATTCAGGAAGTTGATGGAAGTGAAGGCATCAAAGGACTGGCCATGCATGGAGAGCGTGAGTTGAAGGAAATTCATAGGGTATCTGCTGAAGATGACATACTTCAAAAGGTGACGATCAATTAGTAAAGAAATCCTATGTTACATAAATCTGGCAAATTGCTTGTTTTGCTTCTTCAAGTGAACAGTATTTTGAAATGCTATTTGATAAACAGGTGGAAGATTCTGGAACAAAATCCTCTACTTACCTAGAGGAAACAGACTTCAGTGAGCAAACAGAAACACTTACAGCAAATATTCAAGAGACAACAAGGGAGACAGAAGCATCAGGTACAAAAGCACCAGAAGAAGTTAAGCCTGTGGAAATCTCGACGATAGAAGCTGAAGATAGAAAAGAAATGATTAAAGAAGAAATCCAAGTGGAAGCAGATAATTTGCTCGAAGAGGATGACAATGCAACTGCAGTACCAGCAGAGTCACCCATACCAGAAGCTCACATGGATGACAAAGCTATCAAGGAAACTAGGTCGGATGAGAGTGTAGAAACTATCACAATTCAGCCTTGTCCACATGCTGAAGATGTTGGCAGCAAGAAACTCCGAATTGAGGAAGTTGATGGAAGTGAAGGCACCAAAGAAAAGGTCATATCTGGAGAGAGTGAGTTGACGGAAATGCATAAAGTATCTGCTAAAGATGACATAGTTGAGAAGGTGAGGATCAATTAGTAAATAAATCCTATGTTCATAAATCTTGCATATAGTTGGGTTTTTTTATTCTTTGAGTGAACATCATTTTGACATGCTATTTGATAAGCAGGTGGAAGACTCTGGAACAAAATCCTCTACTTACCTAGAGGAAAAAGACTCCAGTGAGCAGATAGAAACACTTACAGCAAATATTCAAGAGCCAACAAAGGAGACAGAAGCATCCGAAACAAAAGCACCTGAAAAAGAAGAGATACAAGACGAGGTCAATCTTAAGCCTGTAGAAATCTCGACGACAGAAGCTGAAGATAGAAAAGAAACGATTAAAGAAGAAATCCAAGTGGAAGCAGATAATTTGCTCGAAGAGGATGACAATGCAACTGCGGTACCAGCAGAGTCACCCGTACGTGAAGCTCACATGGATGACAAAGTTGACAAGGAAACTAGCCTGGACGAGAGTTTAGAAACTATCACAATTCAGCCTTGTCCACAAGCTGAAGAAGTTGGCAGCAAGAAACTCTCAATTCAGGAAGTTGATGGAAGTGAAGGCATCAAAGGACTGGCCATGCATGGAGAGCGTGAGTTGAAGGAAATTCATAGGGTATCTGCTGAAGATGACATACTTCAGAAGGTGACGATCAATTAGTAAAGAAGTCCTATGTTACATAACTCTTGCATATTGTTGGGTTCTTTTATTCTTCCAGTGAACATCATTTTGATATGATATTTGATAAACAGGTGGAAGACTGTGGAACAAAATCCTTTGATTACCAAGAGGAAACAGACTCTAATGAACAGACAGAAACACTTACAACAGATATTCAAGAACCAACAAAGGAGACAGAAGCATCCGGAAAAAAAGCACCGGAAGAAGAAAAGATACAAGAAGAGGTCAGTCTTAAGCCTATAGAAATCTCGACGACAAAAGCTGAAGATAAAAAAGAAACGATTAAAGAAGAAATCCAAGTGGAAGCAGATAATTTGCTCGAAGAGGATGACAATGCAACTGCGGTACCAGCAGAGTCACCCATACCAGAAGCTCACATGGATGACAAAGCTATCAAGGAAACTAGGTCGGATGAGAGTGTAGAAACTATCACAATTCAGCCTTGTCCATATGTTGAAGAAGTTGGCAGCAAGAAACTCCGAATTGTGGAAGTTGATGGAAGTGAAGACATCAAAGAAAAGGCCATATATGGAGAGAGTGAGTTGAAGGAAATGCATAAAGTATCTGCTAAAGATGACATAGTTGAGAAGGTGAGGATCAATTAGTAAATAAATCCTATGTTCATAAATCTTGCATATTGTTGGGTTTTTTTATTCTTTGAGTGAACATCATTTTGATATGTTGATAAACAGGAGGATGATTGTGGAACAAAATCCTCTGATTACCTAGAGGAAACAGACTCCAGTGACCAGACAGAAACAGTTCAAGCATTTATTCAAGAGCAACCAAGGGAGACAGAAGCATTTGGTGCAAAAGCACCAGAAGAAGAAAAGATACAAGACGAGGTCAGTCTTAAGCTTGTAGATGTCTCGACAACAGAAGCTAAAGATACAGAAGAAAAAGAAAAGATCAAAGTGGAAGCAGATAATATTCTTGATGAGGATGACAATGCAACTGCGGTACCAGCAGAGTCACCCGTACGTGAAACTCACATGGATGACAAAGTTGACAAGGAAACTAGCCTGGACAAGAGTTTAGAAACTCTCACAATTCAGCCTTGTCCACAAGCTGAAGAAGTTGGCAGCAAGAAACTCTCAATTC
>NW_023356185.1:0-1409 GCF_001411555.2 Juglans regia
TGCTGCAGACTCTAGGCCCAAATACTTTGGTGGCGAAGAAACTCATGAAATTGGGGAAAGTTTAAGAGTTGAAAAGCTGGATTCAGAAGGAAATGAGGAAGGAGTCAAAGAATCTTCTGTGACAGTGTTTAAATCTGAATCTCTGGGCATTGAAACGGTTACCAAAGATGAAATGACTCCTGATCAGACTCTCCCTGCAGTGAATCTGGAAGAGCACTTTCAAATAGAATCTTCTGAATTGCATTCTTTGGGACAAGAGCATGGACCTACAACTGCAGTTACGGACACAGAAGCAATCAAGACAACAGAAGCGAAGATGCTTGATGATGAGACGTGCCTGCAAAAGGAAGAGCAACTTCAAACCCTCTCTTCCACATTGCTTTCCGGGGTACAAGAACACATAGCTAAAGCAGCATTCAAGAAGACAGAAGAAGACAGCATAAAGGAAATGGAGATGTTAGGCGACAAGAATATCAACGATTTAGAAATAAAGGCAACAGAAAATACAAACTTGGAGCAAGAGGTGCATAGGGAGCTCAAAGTTTCCACATTGGGTCTAGAAATCAACAAAGAAGTACAGAAGTGCAGCTTAAATAAATCACTTGAGGAAGAATATTGCAATTTAGATGGATTTTCAAAATTAGAGACTGAGGAAAACAAAGAGAGAACATACCCTCATATTGTATCAGAAACCAGAGAACTAACAAAACCAATTGAGGAAGCTTCCAATATTCGCTTTGAAATAAGTGAAAAATCTATTGAATCTGCGTTGCATGTTCACGGTCAGGAAGTACTACTCAACCCAGAAGAAAAGATACAGGATGAAGGTATTGTGAAGCTTGAAGTGGATAATAGTTGTGATAAGACTGAAAATGCAACTTCAAATGTGGAAACAACAGAATCAAGCTCAGGGGAAGCTGCACTGAATGACGTGTCAACAAAGGATACTAGCTCAGTCAAGAGTAGTCTAGAAACAGTTAAAACAGTGTCCAGTACACTGGCTAAAGAAGTTGCTAGCATGAATCTTGAAAAAACTTCATCAAGCTTTCTGACTCAACTCCCAAATATTGTTGACAAAAATTCAGAGAAAGTAAGTGAAAGCCAGAAAAGTACAGATGCAAATGAAGTTGAGGAAACCAAAACAGCTTCTGGTGCTGTTTTCGAGTCCAAATATCAAACTGATGAAACTGGGGAGAGACTAACAGTGGAGAAGCTGGATGCAGCTGAGGGTAAAGAAACCAAAGGAACTTCAGAAACATCATCTAACTCTAGGGCTCTATGTGTTGAAGCAGATAGCAAAGATGAAGTCATTGCTGGTCAGACACTCGCTGCAGCGAAGTTGGGAGACCAACTTCAAACTCTATTTTCTTCATTTCTTTCCAGGGAACATGAACATGGAACCACGACCA
>NW_023356186.1:0-462 GCF_001411555.2 Juglans regia
TAGCTAGGGTTAGAATCAAGTTATGGTTTAAGCTTGTCTTAAGAGCACTTCTATATATAATTCTATTAATTGTTTGTGTATATTTTCTTCAGTAATGCGCTACATACAATCGTGGAGTGCGTAAGTACTGTGCAATCGCTTTAAAAAAAAGTACGTAGGATCCAGTATTAAAAAATTAATTTTCTTTTCATGTGAATCCTATATTTATTTACTTTTTTCAAAGTGCTTGTATGATACTTGCACACTTACGACTGCAACGTCTATCATTTCTCTATTTTCTTTATAATACATCAGTACCAAAACTCATTTTTTTCTATTTTAACTAATATTTTTACAATATATCATATATCAGCTTATTTATTTTTATCTTTATATATTTTAAATATTATTTTTTAATATTTTATTAATTTCAAATATTCTTTCTAACTACAAATGAACTTGCAATATCCATATATCTTTTGA
>NW_023356187.1:0-2985 GCF_001411555.2 Juglans regia
TAAATAAAATGAATAATTTAATTAATAGAAGATAAAAATGGCCTCCATTGAATTATGTAAATGTAAATCAAAATAATTTTCAACTACAGTAAATCATCTCTTGTGGTTATATTTGACCTTCACTATAGCTCAACCAAATCTATTAAACAATTATTTCTTCGGTCTGAACGCTTTATTTCTTCCCACTACTAAATCGCATTTTGATCTAGAAAATGGTCCAACACCCATGCGCGTTCTCGTCCCAATCATTTGCTGGCAAGTACTAGTTCTACCAACCACCCAAAAAAAAAATGTGGCTCTGCGATTCTACCTTGTGTTGCAATTGAGCAGGTTTTTTTTTATGCTTATGTACCTCGTGCTCGTCCCAGGTGTTTTTTTTTTAGATGAAAATATAGTAGATGTGATTTTTTCGATAGTATTGTACGTATGAGATATTTAGAATGTATTTACTACATTCTAAGATCTATCTATATCTTTATCCAAGTCTCATATTGTATAATATTAATATTTTCATATAGCTCTTAATCATGTCATATTATGCAAATTTTGTATTTGTATTTGCATAATCCAATGTTGATTGGCCGCTAGAGTACAAAATCGGCCAAAATTAACATAGAAATGGTTGGTCGGCAGTAAAAATAGTTTGCAACTGACGTCAAGCAGTTCAGTTCCGATTTGAACCTGGTTCAAACTGCCAAACTGACTGATTATATATATATACATGTATAAAATAACATTGTTTCACTTAAGTAAGTGAATCAACGTCTTTTTAAATCCACAATTTTGATAAAAAAATATATATGAAACGACACATTTTGATTTAATACACTAAACGGCACCATATCGTTTCCCTCTCATCTCTCTCTCTCCCTCTCAAGCTCTCAGCTCTCTCATCTCCCTCTCGTCTCTCATTCCCTTTCGGCTCTCTCTCAAAGATTCTCTTATCTTCGATTCTTTTTTCTAGTTTTTGATGTGATATTTGATTATTTGTTGTGAGATTTTCACAATGATATTTGTTGTGAGATTTGTGAAATTTTTTTGATGGATTTATGAAGTTAAAATCGATGTGGACATTGATGAACCGACGGTAACCGGGTTTTATCCCCTTCATCGGCCATTTTCGATCAGTATCACTCTTTGAAAAATATGTCGATGTGGTTTCAATTTGGATTAAAACTGCACCGATATGGTTGGTTTTTACCCCTAAACCAAACCCCTTTTTTTAAATCCTAAGTTTAATCTTGTCATTCATTTTAATCATAAATTTTTTTATTTATGATTTTTATAATTTCTTTCGATAGTAAATTTAATTTGTAGTATTGATTATTAAAAATTACTAATTCATTAGTGTCTAATAATTTATTATTATAAATAGTATTACATGTTATTAACTTATTATATTTTACTTATTTCTATAATAGTGTCTAACTTATTTTATATACTAGATTTATACTATAATTTCTAATAGTATGTTATTATACTAGTATCTAACTTATTTATATACTAAACTTATTTATAACATCTAGTTACATGTTATTACATTACAGTATTACATGTTATTAACTTATTATATTATAGTTAGTTTTATACTAATCTTTAACTTATTTTTATACTTAATTATGTATAATAATAATACTGTGATGTTTACATATACTAGATTATTAATATATTTATATTATAATATAAATATATTATTTTATAATAATTAACATGTACTACTGTACTAGTATATAGTATTCAATACATAAATAATATATATTTTATAATTTATGTACAATATCAGAATTAGAGGTTAAAGTCGGAGTTGGTAAGTAGATAGCTCCAACTGTGACTAGAAAATAAAAAATAAAAAAATAAACTCTACTTCATCTTATTGAAACTGCGACTTTGACGCTGCAGAGTCAAAATGAATCTGAACCAGATTTTTGAGATTTTGCATAGCACTAACAGCGGCACTGCAGAGAGAAAGGCCCTGTTTGGTCTGGTCTCAACTTATATCAATATCTAAATATATTTCAAACATAAAATTTTTTAATTTTAAAATTTTAACTTTTTTGTTTAATTATTATATAATCATTATAATTTTTCTAAACTTCTAAATAAAATATAAAAACAATATAATTTTTTTAAATTTCAAAATAAATATTATATTATAATAATATTTTAATTTAATTTTTTATCTTTTATTTTTTAAAATCTCATCAAATATCATTATTTAAAATTATTTTATTACTATTTATAAATTTCTATATGATATGTGACCAAACAGAGCCTCTGAGAAGACATGGATGCTAGTTTTACGAGGATTGTGTTTATAAAAAGAGTTTTATTATTTATCATTTTCACAAATTATACATTATATTTATTTATTTATTTTTTAAATTTGTTGGTTGTATACTCATCATCTATAAATTACATACTTGCTAAAATAAAAGATAAAAAATTTATGTGTGATGTGATCGTGTGAGAATGGTGAGTAAGAGCATTGGTATTGGCTTTATCAAAAGCTTAGTCAAATTAAAATATGATGAATTTTATCAAAAGAGAACTGAATTGGATTAGCTAAAGAGATAAATGTGAAACTTTGAGCTACAGTAAATTTATAGATTTCTTCAAATTTGAAGAGTTATTGTTTACTCATCAAATCTATTTTTTATTCACTTTTAATCTCCAATGGTTATTTTTATTCACGTTTAATCTCTAACTATTTTGTAATAATAATGTAAGAATTAAATTAAATTGTTAATTAACATATGATTAGTGTAATTATAAAATATAAAAAAATATATATATTATTATTAAAAAAATATTATTATATTATTATTTTGATGAATTCAATAGCTAATTCAATGTGAAGTTATGGATAATTAAGTTTTAAATATATGAAAAATATGTACTTTTCATCCAAATTTAAAAATAAATTTGATGAATCTAATACTAATAATTTAAGATTTTTTTCTTACAAAAAACCGAGTTAGACGAAAC
>NW_023356188.1:0-2372 GCF_001411555.2 Juglans regia
GCATACACTTCTATAAAAGTAGCTAAATGTACTAAATAAATAATATTATATTATAATACAATGTAAATAATTTAATTTAATTTAATTTTTTTTTAGTTTCAATTTTTAAGAAAAGTGGTTAATTAAGATCAATAATATTACATATAATTATAAACTATACAAATATCGTATAATTATTTTAAAAAATAGTAAGATTTATGATTAAAAAAATATTATTTTTTCATGTGAATCTCATGCGTATTTATTTATTTTTTTAAAATGATTATAAGGTGATTGTGCATTCATGACTGTAACTATCATTTCTCAATTAAGATAGTATTAGAGCTTTATATTCCATCTCATTAATAAAATATTTCATCCTTTATTAAAATTAAAGATATAATAAAAATAACTAAAATGTCACTTATAAATTAATAGAAATAAGTAAATTTAATTACTTTATTATATATATATAACTAAGTTTGATAATTATAATGGCTGAAATATTTAAAAATAAATAAATGTTATTTATTTCTTAAATTTCCTATCTTAATCTTTTCTTGTTTATTTGCATTTATAATTATGATGAAGTAATAAAATATATGAGGAGACAGCTAATGAAAAATTAAAATCTACTTATATATATATATTTAATATGGTAAAGTAAAATTAACCACCAAAGAAATACAATTTTTAATTTTTTAACTTCCTCCAAAATTAAAAAAGTTATCATAAAACTTGATTAGCAATCATTTTTCATTTAACAACTTTTACATAATTAAATATGATGGAGGAAATGAATGATGATATTGGTAAGATCAGTGTTACGGCTATTGAAGAAGTAGTCCGAATAAGATCTCGAATAGTGTATTTTTTTATATATATATTTTTTTCATGTATTTTTTTAATTATCATAAATATTTTAAAAAAATCACAATATCATTAAAAAATATTTTCTTAATCATGAAGTAAAAAAAAAAAAAAAAAAAATCATTAAGTATACTATTTGGGTCTCGAATTCAAGACCCAAAACATTTCTGTATTGGTAATTAACATATATGACCAAAAGTACTCAACATTGGTGCAAATTTTACATTAAATAAAGTAGTCATGATATTAATGAATTGTGACTAGTATTATTAATATTTGATGTGAGATTTCACTACTTCTCCTCTAGTAGATGCATGTATATAAGCTCTAAGTACATGTATCCTTTTCTTCAACGTCCTCCAAATTAAAAAGAAGTTAAAGAAACCAACCTCAACATCACACAATTCCACCGTAAAATAAGTTTCCAACACGTTATATATACAAACACATGTACCCGAATTCATATGTCATGACTTGCTTGCATGTACTATAGAATGAGAAACAAACACTTTTAATTAGGTTGCATGTACTATAGATCACTGTTATAAGAAAAATGTTTACTCAAAATCGGATATTTGCAATAAAAACGACTATTTGCAACAATAATATTGGACAGCTTGGATCGAATAATTAATTACATGATCAGCCTCCACATTTTTCTTTATGAATTTTTCTGTGTAAAGATTAACATTGGATTTAAACCCTCAAGATAAGTTGCGTTAAATTTTATAATAATACAGATACAAATATATATATACATATATATTAGAGATAGTACTAAGTCTACGTAGAAATTAGCTTACACAAGAAAGTCTACACATTTATGTATTTTAACGTGATCTATCATATTTGTTTTATAATAAAAAGAGTTTTACAATTTGACAGATTATATTAAGCTATCTCGACAATCAATTTGATGGATCATATTAAATCGTTGCAAATGAATGAAATCTTAAATCGTTGTTGGTGTCTCATGCCTCAGCAATAGAGACGCGCTCAAACGGACCTTCGAACAGTATTTCGTCCGAACGGTGCCACTTTCACTTACATTTGAGCTTTGAATAGAATGATTCTTAATTGCGCACGTTCAAACGACCATCAAGCAGAGTTTTTCGAACAGTACTATGTCCTCACGGTCCCTTGTCTGAATGACTCTACTTTCTAAAATTTGTATATAAATTGAATTTTAATTTGCAAGGAATTCCAAATCGTTGCTAAAGATATATTAGCAACCAAATTATACCGTTGCTAATATGCATGTGTTTAAATTAAATTGTAATTAGCAAAAAAATTATATCGTTGGTAATGAGGGAACCAAGATTTTTGCAATGATCAACTTTCGTTGGTAATGATAGTCATATAATTTCGATTTATAATTTCAAGGGAACTGAAATATTCTTGCTAACATGTTTTTGTAAGAAAATAGTACCTTTGCTAATGTGTTTTAGCAAGAAAATTATATCCTTGCTAAGAAGCTGGTTTTGATCATTATAATCTTCTATTTTGCAAGCTAACATGTTTTT
>NW_023356189.1:0-2028 GCF_001411555.2 Juglans regia
GTGCTTTGTTTTATGGGTGGCTCTACAGCTACCGCTCTTAGGGGTTAGTTTGGATATTAATCTCATCTTATTTTTGGTTCTATTTAATGCTAATTTGCGAGGATTCGCCAAATCTTTTTATATTAGAGGTTAGTTTGGATATTCATCTCATCTTATTTTGATTAATAATCTCATTATTATTCATAAATCATCTCAATTCATATCATCTCATTATTCAAACAAGTCTAGATATCCGATCATTTTAATAAACTGATCCCTAGCTGTTTGCTGGCCTCGGCCTGCTTCTTCTTGATACTTAGCATATTTTACTCGCCCTTGGATCCCCAATATTCCTTGCTAGCTATGCATTTCTTGCGACGCTCTCATTCGACTAATTGTTGCGAGTCGGGATGGATTGCATTCCTCATCGCTGACAGCCTACCTATTTCCTTCGTGATTCCTTTCGTTTAAGGCTTTTGGTCAGTTGGACTTGATTTCTTGGGCCTTTTGCCTTCCGGGTTTTGTTCCCAAAAAATTATGCAATATTCTTATTAAAACTTAATTAATAGCTTGAAGTAAGATTGTTCACCCAATGAAGACTTGAGCATCTAGCAAAATCAACATCCGCATCCGGTTACTCCGATGCAGGCCTATCCACAAACTGGGCTTTACCTGCCTCGTTTGTTTTTATATTTTTTTTTCTCATTTCATTTTATTTCATTTAATTATTATAATTTTTTCAAATCTTTATATAAAATAAAATAAACAATTTAATTTTTTTAAATTATAAATAAAAATAATATTAAAAATATATATTCTAACAATATTTTATTCAATTTTTAACTTTAATATCAATTTATCTCATCTAATCTCATCTATAAAATAAACGAGATTTAATATATATATATATATATATAACCATGTGCTTTTTTCATAAGGCCTTTTTTATGGGTATATTTCTTCAATTTTTGTAATAGGCTTTTATCTCCCTTTTTTGTTTCTAACTAAGGATATTTTTTTAAAAGATTTATTATTATTAATTAAATAAAATACATATTAAAGAAATAACATTTATGTGTTTGGATGTTGAACTGAGTTGAGTTGAGTTAAGATGATAAAATATTATTTTTTAATATTATTATTATTTTGAGATTTGAAAAAATTAAATTATTTATTATATTTGATGTTAGAATTTGAAAAAATTGTAATAATGAATTGAGATGAATTGAGAGGAGTTGAGGAACCAAATCAACTATCGTAAGCATCATTTATGCCTTAACCAATTATTTTAGAGTATCACATGGGATGTATGACTATTCACAAGGTCCCTACAAAACTAGCGAAAGAGATATATGTTCATTGAAAACTTCATTTTTCAACACCAAAAACAAAAATCGATCTCATTGTTAAAATTGTGGGTATATATATATATATATATATTTTTTTTTTTTTTAAATTTTCTCTTCTTGAATTGGGTCAGTTTAATTTCGAAAAGAGATAACCAGATTAACCTTGCAACATTTAATACAATATAAACAATTTAAAAATTTTATGTGTAGTTACCTTTGTGTACTCCTTGTGCAATACATTAATATGCTTGACTGCGTCATTTTTTTTTAATATAAATAATTGTTTTAGCCAATCATATTAATGATGTGCACAAAAAAATATACAAAAATAATTGTATATTGCAAAATTCTAAAACGATTTCATATAATATAAACTTTGCATGACATTTGATAGAACTCTCCCTCTCTCTCTCTCTCTAAAGTGAAGTGATCCATTAGAAAAGATAAATTTACAAGAGGGAGGAATGGATTGCATGGTAACGACGTCGTATATTCCCTAAGGCCTAAACCCTTTTCCTTTTCCACGTTTTATTTTTGAAAAAAAAGATTTACAACTGTGAATTGTGTAATCGTCGCGTAATTATTTTGAAAAAATGAATAAAATATAAGATTCACATGAAAAAAATTAATTTTTTAATAGTAAATCCTATTCTTTTTCAAAACGATTATACATTTTATAATTGTATCTAGAATTACTCTA
>NW_023356190.1:0-557 GCF_001411555.2 Juglans regia
GCCGTTGATACTTTCTACTGCTGTTAAACAGAGATACTTTCTACAAACAAACGTCTAAGAGAACTTTTGATGAATTATAGTTTGGACTAACTCTAGTAGATTTTGACAGTAGGCAATAAACTTGTCTTTTTTCAGTCATAAAAGTCAGATCTAAAAGATCTGGTTGTGGCGATTTCGGTGATCCGACGCGTGTGGTGAGAGAGCCATCAGAAGGGATGGTGCGTGAGGATCACGCACTATGATTTCTGTAAAATCGTCACTATCCTACAAATAATTTACAACCTAAGAATCTTCTTATACTGCGCTTGCCTCTCGGGAATTGTAAAAAAATTATAGATTTGACTTTTTTAATCTTAAAGGAAGAAAAATAAACTAAGAAATGAGAAAATGAGATAGAGAAAGAGGAGGAGAAATGAGAGGGAGAAGGAGGAACCGGCTTCCTCCTCCAATAAGATTCAGATTTGGAGACTTTTTTTTTTTTTTTTTTGTAGAAATATAGCTAATGCTTAACGTTTTATTATATTATTAGTTGAGATTGATGTTACTTTGATCATACA
>NW_023356191.1:0-592 GCF_001411555.2 Juglans regia
TAAAATAAAAATTCTATATACTTCTTTGTGCACACTCTGATTGATTGGTTGCGTCATTTTTTTTAATATAAAATAACTGTTAAATTCAATCACATCAGTGAAATGCATAAAAAATATGCGTAATTGACTGTATGTAGCACTTAGAGAATACAAAATTTTTGTTGGTGAATGCTCAATATAATTTAGAGAATAAATCTATTTGAATGTCTTTATATCACACATTTACATGATATAATTTGATTTGAAAGATAAATTTAAAAATTAAATTTTTAAAAATTAAATTATCTCATTGGAAAATATAATTATTTTTTTAAATTCTTGACAAAATTTTAAGAAGTACAATCTTTTTTTTATGAGTAATGCTATAGAGAAGTCACTATAACAGTGCACACTTTGCACTCACTGCGTGATTGCTTTTAATTGATTATTCCCAACACTTATTTGAAAAGATGTGTAGTTTAGATGATGTCATATCATATATATAAAATAAATGTTCATAATAATAATTTCTATCTATATTTATTCTTTTTTATAGGTCTATAGAAGCACTGCGAAACTATCCAGACAGAGAGACAGAGGAGGCCATTGCAAA
>NW_023356192.1:0-422 GCF_001411555.2 Juglans regia
CGATTTTATATTTTTAAAAATAGATACAGTATAGATTACTCTTCTAAACTAATACTTTCGATTTTACTGATTCCGATCCAATTCGATTTGATTTTTTAGTTTTAATCAAGTGCTAATCTGTCATAATAAAGAAAAAATATAATTGTAAGCGATTATACATATTAATACATGCACTCATTCAATATGATTAGTCAGAAAGTAGATTTTATTGAAAATAATGCTAATTTTAATTTAGAATATGAAGGCAAGAACATTAATACACAGATTGGTACACAAACTTATTTGTCCATAGCAAAATTCCATAACAAAATTTGTTACAAAAAAAAAAAAAAAAAAAATCCTACTATAAAAAAACTGCAATTATTGAAAAACCAGGGCTTCTCTACAAGTAGTTTTAGATAAAGTGTGGTCGATTTGCAATC
>NW_023356193.1:0-453 GCF_001411555.2 Juglans regia
CTTCTATACTCTGATATGATCTGATGTGATTTCTGAAAAACCTTTGGCATAACATTCTGTTTCTATTTCTGTTCCGTTCTGATCTCACCACGGGTGTAAAACTATGGCCTCTGTTCAGGTTGGTACCAACTTTTCTATTTCTGGTGCACCCACATTAGAAATAAAGTGGTTTTCTGCGTAGTCTTTCCTATATGTACACTCGGGGCTCCGAGAACTAATAAGGGGAAGATTCACATTCTGTTTCTACTCGGTTAGCTACCGGGGTTTGCACAACCCTACCACGGGGGTTAACATGGTATTTGTTCTGATATGATAAGATAAGATGTGATATTTCAGTTTATGTTATGCCAAAGAGATTTTAGTTATGAATATTTTCGAACTTTCGCTCTGATATTTTTGATAACATGTTCTGACGCTGCATTTTGAAAACAATATTTTGCATTTTGCATTTCA
>NW_023356195.1:0-255 GCF_001411555.2 Juglans regia
GAAGGGAGGGGTTACGGGCAGAGGAGAAAGAAGTAGGGAGAAAAGAAAGAAAAAGAGAAAAAAAAAAATAAAAAGATAGGGGAGCTAGACACCATTTTATATAATATTATTTGTTATCTATAAAAACAGTTCTTTTTAATTTTTTATTTTATTTTTGTATTCCACGTAGATGCCGATTGCCTGCCGCTTGCATGCCCTGCTTGCACCCAGCAGAATTGATAATCGAAAGCCACTCCAGTTTTTTTTCAAACGCTT
>NW_023356196.1:0-1792 GCF_001411555.2 Juglans regia
TGGTTAAGAGATGAATTGAAATGGTTTGAAATGATTTATAAATAATAAAATAAAAATTAAATTATTTATTATATTTTATATGAAAATTTTAAAATTTTAAAAAGTTAAATTATTTATTATATTTTATATAAAAAAATTTTAAAATTATAATAATAATATAAGATGAATTGAAATGAATTTTAAATACAGACGGCAAAAACACATTAATCACCCACTCCGTTTTCTTTAAATGCTTAACTTTACAGCGATTATATTTTATAATTGTCATTACATTACCGTCTAATGTGTTTTTTAACAAGTATTGTTAGTCTGTCACATCATGGCACACGTATCGCCAAATGACATGGATTCGTAACATAATTCTGCAGCTTTTAATTTAGATTATTTTTATTCATTATCTTACACTACATATTTTATATATTTTAAAATTATTTTTTATTTTATTTTATTTTTATTAAACTAATTAAATTGTTATACTTATTATCAATACATTATATATTTAATTATAAGAAAAATTAAAAAATTAAAAAAATTAAAATAAATGAAGTATATGATACGTAGAGATAATAATTAAGAAGAGCTATTCTTTAATTTATTGTGCATTAACCAAGTATGGCATATAAAATACCATTCCCATCTCCGTGATCTGGAATATGTGTGGTCACCAAATACAGTTATTATAATTTTATATATTTTAGAGCGAGAGTCTGTCAGAGTCATATTTTATGCTAACCAATAATGCTATTATGTTAGATTAATAAAATTATTTTATAAAAATAACTTTATAAATTGATGCGATTTGATATAATAGAATAAAAAATTATTTATAATTTGATATATTATATTAAATAATTTATCTTTATAAAAAAAATTAATAAATGAAGTATTTCTCTATCCTAACCTTTTATGTTCTTTGGGTTTTAATTAAAGGAAGTGTACGTAACACGTGATATGTTTAGAAATGTGAATCTCAATTTAAATAAAAAATGTGATCAGGATGAGCACTACTCAGCTGGCTTGAAATTATGTATTATTTTTTAAATAATATTGTGTTTCAAATGCATCCCGATAATCTATCATACAGGATTTATAATCTATTTTTTTAACATACTTATTTATTACAATGAAATACTTATGGTAATTTTTTAACAGCACCTATGAGAATAAAAGTCCATTAATTTGTTATTTTTAATCCACGTACCCAAGATTATAACACATTACATCTTCCTTTGTATTACAGTAAAAAGAAAATCATTCCTCTGATCACTATGTTACCATGTTTAAGTAGAAGACAAAATTTATGATTAAAAATTGAGAAGTATGGTTACTGTTGTGATAATCCGGCCCAAAGGAGGCCCAAGCCCTTATTAAAACAAGAAAAATTCTATTCAGCCCCATATATCACACTTTTTTTTCTCTTTTATCAAATGTGTGATATATGGATAATGGGTAAAATAATTCAATTAGTTTAAAAAGAATAAAAAAAATTTAAAAAAAAAGTATAGTATATAGTATGTGGAGATGATGAGCAGGAAATCTCTTAAAATAAACATGCGTTTCAAAAGACTTTCAAAACACTAGAGGGTTATGGCTTCCAAAGTTCCAATTAACAGTTCCTCTTTGGAACGGCAAATCTGACGCCATGAGTTTAATGAAAACTAATAATGAGCTGACATATCACCAAAGCGCATAGAAAACTCTTGCACCGCATCACACTATAGCAAAAGCAAAAGCAAAAGCAAAATCAAAATCTCACTCGTGTGCAATTTTCTCCTATGAAGAGACTCACTTC
>NW_023356197.1:0-219 GCF_001411555.2 Juglans regia
GACATCGCACGGATGAGGGGTTTTGTTTTATATAAATATATATATATATATATATATATATACCTCGGGTACCGGATGTTAAATCTGGAACCTGGGTTTCATAACCAGATCCGACTCGGATCAATCCAGGTTTTGTAATGCGGGTTTCAGCTCGGATTTGATCTGGGCCGGAATTCGGTTATCCAGGTTTCAGACCGGGTCGGGAAAAAATCTAGCCCC
>NW_023356198.1:0-244 GCF_001411555.2 Juglans regia
AAAAAAAATAAAAATAAAAGAGAAATATTTTGGGTCTTGAATTTGGGATTCAAAAAATATTCTGAATGGGATTTTTTTTTTTATTGAATGATTAAAAAAATATTTTTTAATAGTATTGTGAATTTTTTTTAAAAAAAAAAATATTTATGATAATTAAAAAAATACATAAAAAAATAAAAAAAAAAATTACTTTTTTCGAAACAAATTTTGAATCTCGAATTTAGAATCAACGGGACTCAAAATA
>NW_023356199.1:0-283 GCF_001411555.2 Juglans regia
TCACTATTAAATATAAATAAAAAATATTTCTCACTATTATATATAAATAAAAAATAAAATCTCTATAATATATAAATAAAAAATAAAATCACTATAATATATAAATAAAAAATATTTATCACTATTAAATATAAATAAAAAAATCATTATAATATATAAATAATAATAAAATCACTATAATATATAAATAAAAAATATTTATCACTATTATATATAAATAAAAAAATCATTATAATATATAAATAATAAAAAATCACTATAATATATAAATAAAAAATAAAAT
>NW_023356200.1:0-747 GCF_001411555.2 Juglans regia
AACAATGATTTTCAGACTAGACTTTGCTTACTTCAATGACTACATTTTTTTTTCAAATGGTTTGTTCAGAGTCAGACCTGATCATCTATAAAATCTTTAGGAATGGTTGGCATTATCTAAAAGATGAGACTCTTCCCTTACAAGTTTACTTGGCTTGTGTTTTAAGAAAGTCCTAAAAGTCTTGCATCCCAACCATAACTTTGTAATTATTTACCGTTTAGGTTTATAGATAAGTTAAGATGATTTTAAATAAATTGAATAAAATATTATTAAAATATTATTTTTTAATATTATTATTATTTTAAAATTTGAAAAAATTAAATTATTTATTATATTTTATATAAAAATTTAAAAAAATTATAATGATAAGATGAGATGAGTTTCCAATTCAAACCGGAGCTAAATCATTGATAAAATATTGTGCTTTGAATTTTGATGATGTCTAAAGCCCTGCAAAAGAAAAGGGGATAAAATGGGAGTACATTAATGTTTGATAAAAATAACAAATAATGATTAATTCGTATCGTTTGAATAATAAATGAATTGTTAATACAAAAATTATATTCTCAAATTAAGATGACTTCTTCTACCCATCAGATCGAATTTTTATTTTTCAATCTTAATTATTTGTTTGGTTGTTGAGAAAATGTTTGGTAGCTCAAAAGTGGGCTGCATTGTACTGGACAAACATCCAAAGCTCCACTTTTGAACTACAATAATTTTATATCTTTTTTTAAATTTGACTAA
>NW_023356201.1:0-398 GCF_001411555.2 Juglans regia
AGATTTACTACTAAGTCTCACATTGTTTAAGGATGACTATTATATTGCCTTGGCCTCCTATATAAAGATTGGCTTAGGAGGCCAAATCAATCAAAAATCTAACTCTAATGTGTTTAAGTTTTTTTTTATATTTATGAATTTTAATTTATTATTTAAATTATATTATAATTTGGGTCTAAAAGAATATTTTTAGACCAAATTTTTTTTTTTAACATAATGTGGTGCCTAGGCGGGGGGCGGGGCGGATGGGGGTTTTTCCCCCGCCCCCCGGCACCGGGGCGGGGGACCCCGCCCCCGCCTCCCGGGGGCGGGGTGCGGGGGAAAAACCCCATCACCCGCATGGTGCGGGGCGGGGGGCGGGGAGGGGGTGCCCCCGCCCCGCACCATGCGGGTAGCAC
>NW_023356202.1:0-208 GCF_001411555.2 Juglans regia
ATGAATCTTAGGGGATGTTTGGAAACCATTTCCATCTCATCTCATCTCATCTCATCTCATTTCCTTCCCAAATATCATTCAAATACAAACACTTTAAAACTAATCTTATTACAATTTTTCCAAATTTTCAAACAAAACAAAAAACAATTCAACATTTTCAAATCCCAAAACAAAAATAATATTTTAACAATATTTTAATTTTATAATT
>NW_023356203.1:0-231 GCF_001411555.2 Juglans regia
TTAAGTAAAAATAAAATAAAATTCGCAAAAAAAATGAAGTAAAATTACCAAGTTTGAAAATTTTCAATTGAGTAATATTAGAGAAAAGTCACTATAATAATATATATTTTATACTCACTACATGATTATTTCTAATTAATTATTTTTAACACTTATTTAAAAATATATATGATCTAAATGATACCATATTTTATATATATAAAATAAATATTCTTAATAATAATTTCTATT
>NW_023356204.1:0-1701 GCF_001411555.2 Juglans regia
TGATAATATTGGATGACTTTCGATTAAATCATCAAACGATCAGGTTCATCTGTTGGATTATACAGGTGAAATGAGATATGAAAAAAAAAAAAAAAAAAACAGTGCTCCGAGACAATGATGCATGCACAGTGACTGTTGGGGGAAAAAATAAATTGGCCCATAAATTAAGCTCGCCCATCAAAATATTACTAGAGATAAAAGAGGGGATAAAAAGAATATAGAGACTATGAATGTACGGAGATAAGGAAAGGATAAATGAGAGCAAGTCAGACATACTAATGGGATAAAGTCATGTCATGGCAGGGAGTATCAGGACATGCCATAAAGAAAGTAGGCTAAGGAAGGAAGCTGACACATGCAACAAATGTGTACATATATAAAATATACAGCCAAATGAAAAGGAAAATAGACTAATGAGCGACTTCTACTCAAAAGGGGGACCGAGCTCTCCCTTAATCAGATCTTCTTCTTTAAGCAACCCCTCAAGGAAAATATTGTCCTCAACAAGAAAAGCTCAAACCTTCTCTACACAGTGAGATATGATGATCTATGAGTGATTGTAAACAGATATATATACTATATTGGAGACTTCCCTCTCCAAACTCCGTGGATGTAGGCATATTGCCGAACCACATAAATCTTATGTCGTCTCTTTTTATTTTCACAACACTTATTTTCCATTCACCACCATGAATGTACAAGCTACCACTGGGGGTGTGAAGTTGCCCAGGCCCGCGAAACACAACGTCAACAGTGACTGTTTTCGATAACATTGTCTTCTCCGATGGACATGAAGGAAAGGAATGAAACATGAATTAACCTATATATATATATATATATATTATATATATATGATAAGTAAGCAGCACAATAAAAATTAAGAAATATGCACAATTATATGCAGGCGGTTAAACCGACCATATGTATGTATGCAAAACAAAATAGAATATATGAACAAAATAACATTAACATAAATGATAATGAAATTACAAGCAGGTAGTGCAGATTTGCACTTACAATATTCAGAATAGGGTGAGAGCAAAATAAGGTGAAAGAGAGAGAGAGAATGGGTAAGAAGAAATGAGAAGGAAGCGGAACAAAAGGAAGACTGAAGAAGAAGAGAAGGAAGGAGAATTTGATAAGTAAGCAGCACAATAAAAATTAAGAAATATGCACAATTATATGCAGGCGATTAAACCGACCATATTTATGTATGCAAAACAAAATAGAATATATGAACAAAATAACATTAACATAAATGATAATGAAATTAAACGCAGGTAGTGCAGATTTGCACTTACAATATTCAGAATAGGGTGAGAGCAAAATAAGGTGAAAGAGAGAGAGAGAGAATGGGTAAGAAGAAATGAGAAGGAAGAGAGAATGAGGCGAGCGAGCTCTGCCTAATTCTGAAGCAAGGTTCTCCTTTTATAGCATAAGGAGTTTCTGTTTACAATAATTAAAGTGAAATAGTGAAAGTAAGTCCGTGAGTGAACAGTGGGTACTGTTTGAGCACGGGTATGAGCAAGTTGTCAACTTTATGTCTTTGGCTATCTGAATGACTGCTTTTGGCATGTAGTGGCAGGCAAAAATCATCATTGGGTCGAATTGTGTCTTCGCTGGATCTGCTTTCGACACAAAACGTTAAAGTATCAAAAGAATGGCTCGATCAGTCTGAGAGACGGTCAGCCTTTCCATGGT
>NW_023356205.1:0-228 GCF_001411555.2 Juglans regia
TGGGTGACCTCCTGGGAAGTCCTCGTGTTGCACCCCTCGTTTTTGTTTTTTCCGCCTTGCGAGATAAATTGACAAGAAGGAGCACTCGGGAGTGGATTTTTTGGGAAATCTCGCCCTGCCCATCGCGTAGCCATGGGTTTGGATCAGATCTCCGTTTGGATTGGGATCGGAAGGACGCTAGTATGTCGCTCAAGGATTACATGAATTTTAAGTAATTAGTTTGATGGG
>NW_023356206.1:0-867 GCF_001411555.2 Juglans regia
GGGTACGTTTGGGTGTTGAAAAGTGTTGAGAAGTGTTGAGAATGTTTGTGAATAGTTATGAGTAGAGATTGGAATGAGTTTGTGGGTCCCACTGAGAGTATTTAGTGTTGTTTAGATGTGTGAAGTATGTTGAGTTGTTGACTTTTGAGTAGGTAGTTGAAAAATGTGTGTCCCATAAATATTATAGTGATTTTATTTTTAGTAATAAATATTATAATGATTTTATTATAGTGATTTTTTAATATTAATAAATATTGTAGTGATTTTATTTTACTTTTATATATAATAATGATAAATAGTATAATGATTTTATTTTTTATTTATATATAATAGTGATTTTATTTTTTATTTATATATTATAATGATTTTATTTTTTATTTATATATAATAGTGATAAATATTATAGTAGTTTATTTTTTATTTATATATAATAGTGATTTTATTTTTTATTTATATATAATAGTGATAAATATTTTTATTTATATATTATAGTGATTTTTTATTATTTATATATTATAATGATTTTTTATTTATATTTAATAGTGATAAATATTATAGTGATTTTATTTTTTATTTATATATTATAGTGATTTTATTTTTTATTTATATATTATAGTGATTTTATTTTTTATTTATATATAATAGTGATAAATATTTTTTTTTATATATATATATTATAGTGATTTTATTTTTTATTTATATATAATAGTGATAAGTATTATAGAATATTTGTGAATAGTTATGAGTAGAGATTGAAGTGAGTTTGTGGGTCCCATTAAGAGTATTTTAAGTTGTTTGGTATGTGAAGTATTTTCAAAAGTACGAGAATATTTGAAAAGTGTTGAGGATACTTGGTCACCCAAACAC
>NW_023356207.1:0-680 GCF_001411555.2 Juglans regia
GATTTCCCGATGCTTGGAGAATGAGAATTTTATAAATAGTAATAACATGATTTATGAATAATAGTGAAATAATTTAAGTTAAATATTTATTGAGTTTTGAGAAAGGTGAGAGAAAAAATTGAATAAAAAATATCATAAAGTTAATATTGTTATAATATTATTTCTATTTTAGAATTTAGAAAAGTTGAATTATTTTTTGTTTTTGAAAATTTAGAAAAATTGTAATGATTAGTTTAAAAGTATTTGTGTTTAAATAATGTTTAGAAAGGAGATGAAAATCGTTTCTAAACAATCCCTTAAATATATCGTCTGAGACGGACGAACTAAATTATTTAGGTACGATTTAGATAGTGAGATGATATGAGATAGTTTTATATGAAAGTGGAATAAAATATTATTAAAATATTATTTTAAAATTTGAAATAATTAAATTATTTATTATATTTTATATAATTATTTAAAAAAATTATAATAATAAAATAAGATAAAATACTATCATTATTGAAACGAACTACACTCCATATATTTTGAGAAAAGCCATGCCAATACTTCCTCTCCTCGTTTTCGTACTTTTCGTTACGGAA
Organism: Juglans regia; assembly: GCF_001411555.2. Lineage (NCBI taxonomy): Eukaryota > Viridiplantae > Streptophyta > Magnoliopsida > Fagales > Juglandaceae > Juglans > Juglans regia. The sequence continues at coordinate 585 of NW_023356207.1, forward strand.
TGCTTTTTACACGTAGTTTCGTCCTTTTTTTTTTAATGTTTTTTTGGGGGTTTTTTTCATTTGCAAGAGGCTTGTTTAGGTTAAGTACTTGATCAG
>NW_023356208.1:0-1123 GCF_001411555.2 Juglans regia
AATACTACATAAAAATTCACATTTTATATACCACTTAAAAATATAATAATAATAAAATAAAATCATATATTTTTAAATAATACGCAAGAATGTAAAACTTCCATCTATAATTTTTCTTTTTCATTATATGATATATAAAATAATATAAGATAAATTTAACTTTGATTATTCACATCAAATTTTCATATTAAATTATTCATTTATTTACTATGTAGTAATAAATAATTAATAATTAAAAAAATATTTAATTTTTCAATTATTAATTTATTTTATTTTATCATATTTTTATCTATTATTATATGTTAATTAGTAATTATATTTTAATTAAATTATAGATTAAAAAGTTATATTTTTTTAATTGTAATTTTTAAATAACAAAAAAGTCAGATATACTGTATACAAAGCCCCAAAAAGAAAAAATGAAAAAGTAGTTGATGAGAGAAACAATAAAGAGAAATAAAAGATAAAATATATATTTGGTATATCTACAGTAACTAATAAATTTATAAATGATTTTGGTGTTCACCTTATTAGAACATCATCAATGGATTAGCCAAAGTTAAATGACACTTTTGATGAATATAAGATGAATTTAATTTTTAGCTATTTCATTTACATAAATTGTTTTTACATTGGAATAGTTATTTTTTTATTATATAATAATAAACTAATATAAGATGAATTTAGTTTTGACTATTTACATAAAATATCTACATTAAATTATCTATTTATTTAATTTTATTTTATTTTACTTTATCATATTTTCTTAATTATTCATTTATTTTATTTTATTTTATTTTATTAATTATTATTTTATTTTATTTTATCATATTAGTAAACTCTACAGTAATGTTGCAACCCCACATTGTGGAATAACTTTCTGGTTTACTGAGAGGGAAGTGACAGTTGTGAGAAAGAAAGAAAAAAAAAATGATAAAATATAGATTTGATATATCTATATTTACCTTCACGTTTATAAATAATTTTAAAAGTCTTTGTAACTAAATTATTATTGAGATTGAATTTAGCTAATTCAATGTAAGCTGAATTTTATCTCAATAGTTATCAGTATCTATTTTTTTGACATTTGGCTAATCCATTAATATTGCTCTTATATCTATTA
>NW_023356209.1:0-293 GCF_001411555.2 Juglans regia
GAGAAATGATACTTGCAGTCGTGAGCGTGCAGTCGCCGTACAGTCGTTTTGAAAAAAGTGAATAAATAAGGGACCCACCTGAAAAGAAATTAATTTTTTAATAGTGGACCCCACTCTTTTTCAAAGCGACTGCACGGCGTTTGCGCATTCTACGACTGTATGTAGCATTACTCATATATATATATATATATTATATCATGCGGAGTGCTACAGGAAATCTAGTTGGCTTATTGTTAACGTCACAAGTGGCGCAGTCCAAAATAAAAGAACGCGTTGGGATAGGTTATGCTTCG
>NW_023356210.1:0-641 GCF_001411555.2 Juglans regia
ATTTTAAAATTATAAATATCATTTCTCTTTCAATCAATATTAGTAAAAAGAAGTCATGAAAAAAAAGGAAAAAAATAGAAAGAAAAATCCAAGCTTTAAATCTGATGGGAGGGGACCGAGCCTCAAACGAAAGTGTGTGAGGGGTTACACGAAGGTTCAAAAACTCTTTAGCCTGTACTCGTGAGTATGGGGAAAATGTAGGTGCGATTTAAATAGTGAGTTGAGATAATATGAATTGAGATAAAAATTAAAAATTAAATAAAATATTATTTTTTAATATTATTATTATTTTAAAATTTAAAAAAATTAAATTATTTATTATATTTTATATAAAAATTTAAAAAAACTGTAATGATGAGAATAAATAATTTCACTATTTAAACGTGGTGTTCTTTTTCTTTTTCTTCCATAACCTCAAATTGTTGTGCTTATCTCCAAGTTGTCTACTCTAAATTCTAAGGGAATTGCTAGATACAAGCGGTTGGGCATACTAAATCATGTACTGACACTCGTATAATTTTTTTATTATAAAAATTAAATAAAAAAATATCTTACATTTAACATTAGTGCGCTGTTTAGCTCATAAAACCGCTTGCAAAAAGACTTTTCCAAATTCTAATCATCGTAGCTCATCTCTATTG
>NW_023356211.1:0-2451 GCF_001411555.2 Juglans regia
AATATATATTAATTTTATTTGTTAAATTATATTAAAAACTTATAAATTCTCTGTGTAAAATTTATATGGAGATCTCTTGTGCAAGTTTTAACATTTAAGTCTCATTTGAATATAGAAATACTCTCAACTCATCTCATCTTATTAGTATAATTTTATCAAATTTTTATATAAAATATAATAAACAATTCAATTATTATAGATTTTAAAATAATAATAATATTAAAAAAATATTTTAATAATATTTTATTTAACTTATTTAAAATCATCTCATTCTATTTTATATCACTATTTTAATTGTCTATACAAGACAAGAGTTTCTTGAGACAAAAATGGCAGGAACACAGCTAGCTAGTATATAATCAGGGCAACAAAATAAAAATATTATTCAAAAAACAATTGTTGACTATTTGTTGACTTTGGAGCCTTAGAATTCAAAATATTATTATTTATAGAGACGTAAAATAGTTTGTGTCAGTAACCTTAGTACGGACGGTCTTGATTTTAGTATCATACATTTAGGGTCCGTTTGTTTTCAGAGATAAGATGAGATGAGATGAGATGAGTTGAGATTAAAATTAAAAAGTTGAATAAAATATTGTTAAAATATATTTTTTAATATTATTGTTGTTTTGGGATTTGAAAAAGTTGAATTATTTATTTTATTTTGTGTGGAGATTTGAGAAAGTTGTAATGATGAGGTGAGATGAGATGAGATGAGATGAGATGTTTTTAGAAAACAAACAAGGCCTTAAGATCCGTGTTTGGATTTATAAAATATTTTATTTTATTTTATAAATAATTTTTTTAAAATTTTTATATAAAATATAATAAATAATTCAATTTTTTTAAATTTCAATTTAATTTTTTTAAATCTCAAAATAATAATAATATTAAAAAATAATTTTTTTTTTAATTTTTATTTTTTATTCAAAACTATCTCATCTCATCTCTAAATCTAAATAATCTTCTATTCCGAACATTTTTAATTATGACATGCATATACATGATTGTTGAGCACCCATAATAATCTGTCCATTTTTAACACTCAACTGCATGGGTATTCTAGGGTTTCTGAATGCATCCATGCATATGTGAGGGCAATCCTGAATCCCTGATCCAAATTAAGGCAGCCTCTCCAGTAGTACTCAACTTGTTCGACCCACGAATGCGCACTAAAAGTATTAGTATTGGTCTATGCATATACATATATAAAATCACTTCTTTTGCATATCTATTTTGCTATTCAAATAAAATTTTCACATTTACTTATGCATATTTGAGACAAAATAATAATAATAAAATATTATTATTTTATTATTATTAATTTTTTGCTAAAATCAAATTTTTTTTTTATATATATTTTGCAATTCACTACATACATTTGATATTAATAATACAAATGCAATAATAAAAAATATAATTTTTTTTATATATTATATTAAAAATATAATAAAATGAAAAATATATATAATATTTTATAATAATAAAATGAATGTGCAAGTGAAGGTTTGTTGTGTTGTTGAATGTGAGAGAAAATGAAAAGATTGTGAGAGAGAGAGTGAGAGGAGAGATAAATAATGATTAAAATATGATTTGTAAGGTGAATATTAGTAATCCAAATTTAGATAAGCATTGTTCATAGGTAACTAAATATTTGGATATACATAAACCAATGTGGAGGATTTTAAGATCATATTATGCAAATATGACTTTGCATATGCATATGTAAATATGACTTTACATATATATATGCATAGACCAATACTAATGTTCTAAAAGAATACAAAAGCATATATTGTTAAAGGAAGCCCGCCAATGATCAATAATCACAAAATTCAAAGATAAATTATATTATAAGCATGATGCGACATGACATGACATATTATATAATGATGAGGAAGAAGAACTATATATGCACTTTATACTCCTAATTATGCCATAAGATAATATTTATATTCATAGCCTTACTAGACTTGTCCCATTATTCCTTGAGTCGGGCTACTCTCGGCAGCAGAGTAGCCTGCTCATTTTGACTGATAGTATTTTTTTAATTTTTAATTTTGTCTTTTTATTTACATTTTTTAATATATTTAAATATTTTTTAAAAATAAAAAAATATATCAATATACTTAAAATCACTTATTTAATCACTAAATAAAAAAATAAAAAAATTCAAGCGGTCACTTTGAGGAGTCAAAATAAGAGGTAAAGTAGTGTTTTCCTTGTTCCTTATATATATCGCCCCAGGTTTTGTGCCAAATATTTCTCTTTGTTCCTCTTATCTGAATATGTTAGATCTTTTACATATGAATAATTTAGTAGTGAGATGAGATAAGATAATTTTAAATAAAAGTTAAAAGTTAAATAAAATATTATTTTTTAATATTATTATTATTTTAAGATTTGAAAAATTAAATTGTTTATTATATTTTATGTAAAAATTTTAAAAAA
>NW_023356212.1:0-1102 GCF_001411555.2 Juglans regia
TAAAAGTAGTCGAAATAGATTCGATTTCGATTTTCTTTTTTCTAACACCAGATCCGGACCGGTTCTTATAAATATATATTTTTATTTTTTTATATTATATAAAATATTTTTTATATGATTTTTTATATTATGTATAATTTATATATCTAATATATATAATTTTATATTAAATAATCTTGTATTATATGCTAAATTACTAATTAAGATAACATTAAATTTTAAAATTATATATAAATAATTATATATTATCACTATAGTCTATAGTATTAGTAGTTATACTAATACAATATTACTATATATTATAATATACTATAATATATCACTATATTATTATATACTATAATATATATAACATATTATATATATAGTATATATAATATATAGAAAAAAATCTGAAGTACTAGTTTAGGGGTATAACTAGCGCGTAATCAGCTTTTCAAATCTCAAGATCGGTATATACTAATTCCATTCTAAAATATGTCCAAAATTAAATCGAATTGGATCGATTATACCCCTAATTTGATGAATGAATTAGTACCCGTTACATGAAATATTGTTTGATTAATTAATTCATTTAAAATGAAAGAAGTACATATCATATATTTTTAAAAGAATTACATGAATATTGGAGCCTCTCACCTTTTAGACTCTTGTATTTTATAAATCTTAAATATTATATAATATGCTTGTTTAGAAAAAAGAAAAAAAAAAGTGGTCTTGACAAATGGTAGTCATTGTGAATTTTGTGATATCCACAACAAAGAGAAACATCCATTATTTTCCCTTTTTATTTCATAAATTGTTTTACGAAAAAGGAGATAGTATTTCTAAATAAAGTATAAATAATAAGAAAAAAATTATTTTGTCTCTTTACTTTGACTGCTCTATTTGACTGCTGATCAAATTTTTATTTTTATTTTTTATACTTAATGATTAAGAAAGTAATTTTTAATATATTAATATATTTAAAAAAAAAGAAAAGAAAAAGAAAACAATGCAAGACAAGTAGGTGCATGTCACAGCCTTGAATTCTAACAAAATAACACAGAGCGCACCTACACCTAGACCTCTCACACTTCTCAAAAACTCCCAATTTAAGACC
>NW_023356213.1:0-223 GCF_001411555.2 Juglans regia
TAGGCTTTTTATTTTATTATTTCTTTTTATTTTTTATTATTATTTTATTTAATAATTAAGGAAGTGATTATTAATAAAATTATATATATTTTAAATTTTTTTAATGATTAAAAATATTAAAAAAATATAAAAAAAATAAAAATTTTAAATATATTATAAAATAATAAATAAATAATAAAAAATAATAAGCATATCATTATCAATTCCGGATAAAATACTTAGG
>NW_023356214.1:0-307 GCF_001411555.2 Juglans regia
ACTGTCTGTGGTTGAATTAGAGAAAAGAAAGGAAATGAAAAGAAAAGAAAAGAAAAGAAAAGAAAGGAAAAGAAAAGAAAAGTAAATTCGAAAAAAAAAAAAAAAAAGAAGAAGAAAATGAAAGGAGAAGGTAGCATATTCAAAGTTGCTACATAGTTACACAATAAAGGGGCTGCTACATACATCACTAAAGTTGGTATCTTGTGTTATTATTACTCTTTCATTCGTATAAGTTCCTTGATTCTCGTGTCATTTATTCCTTCCGTGTTTCTCTTATTCTTGTTTCTTGGACCTAATTACTAGTTGA
>NW_023356215.1:0-217 GCF_001411555.2 Juglans regia
AAGTTTAAAATGTAAAGGCGAACTTGTGACCAATCGAAAGGAAAACGTGCAGCTGGTCACATGAATAAGGTGGAGTCCTAGGCAATTGCCAAAATGGCCTTAACCTATGGATGGCCTGGCTGTCCATGCTTGCTAATCTTTCCCTGAGAAACCGTCCTAGACACAGCCAAGTGATTCAAAACTTTCCTTGTCAGTTAAGGTTTACCAACTAAAGAAA
>NW_023356216.1:0-233 GCF_001411555.2 Juglans regia
TTTGGATGCCTCCTTTGCAACATGCTTGTGCACGGCGGATGGTGTTATGGCACCCAGTGCTACGCACATTGTTGCTCTCGGGGGTATCCGGATGATGCTGGCCTGGCTTCCATGGGGTTTGACGGGCGACGACCGTTTTTTGGGCTCGCTTTCGTGGGGGTGATTCCTACATTCTCGCTTGCTTTCTAGCAACAAGCTTGTGCTTTAGGGACGGATTTGGTGGCACCTAGTGC
>NW_023356217.1:0-971 GCF_001411555.2 Juglans regia
ATGCTAGGGATTCCGCTGGGGGATCCCGATCCTTTTTTTTTTTTAATTTCTTGTTTACTTAGTTATTAAGAAAGTGTTGTTTAATAATATTGTAATTTTTTTTTTGAAATATTTAGAAGTGTTAAAAAAATGATGTGAAAGAAAAGAAAAAAAAGAAAAAAATTCACAATATTATTAAACAATAATTTCTTAATCACTAAGGAAAAAAAAACTAAAAAAAAAAAAAAAAGGAGCGGCTCCTCTCAGCGGTATCCCTAACATTGTCCAAAACATTATGAATCATACCTTGGAAATTAGTAGCTTATAGCTTAGGTTGTTTATAGCTTAAGTTGTAATGAAGTTAGGTATAATAACGCTGATGATTATGAACTATTTTAAAGCTTTGTTGAAAGCATATCAAGTAGGGAGTGTGTTGGAACAAAGAAGAATCAGCTACACCGAAACAGAGCAATAAGGATTAGTCCAAGGCACCAGAGGAGGATGATCAAGAGATTAACCAATTGAGATCAATTCTAGAGTAATGTTGTGAGTCTAAGTAATTGTAATATTCTAGTTTTTGAGTACCTACGATGCTTGACAAAAGAGATAAGAGGGCTTTTAAGGATCGGTAAGATAGGCGCTTTTGTGTGGAGATATAGAAGTTACAGAGAAGGATAATGATTTTTTACCTTTTATTTATTTTTTTTTTTAGCGTATTACACTCCTTGGAAAGCAAAATAACTTATAGTATTCGAGTACAAAAACAGTTCTTCTCAGTACAAGCAATTCCGCATACCGATTGCGCACTGAAAGTGACATGGCAGGGGCATTTGTGTAATTGCAAAAAGAAAAAAAAAAAAGAAACTAAATACGAACAGAAGAAGAAGAAATAAAGAACTCAGCTGCCTTCCCTCTATCTCCCCTTCCCCAAATTCCACCCTATTTCCCCATTTTCATCTCCGCTCTAGAATGGCCGATCTCCTCCGTTTCTC
>NW_023356218.1:0-253 GCF_001411555.2 Juglans regia
CTCCCCCCCGCCCCCGCCCCCGCCCCCGCCCCCAACTCCCTTCTCTCTCTATCTCTCTCTATCTCTCTCGTGCTCGCGCGCTCAAATTGCTGAAATCTAGGGCTCGAATCTTCCCGGTTTGACCTCCGAAACCATGAATATCTTCAGGTTCGCCGGCGATATGATGCACTTGATCAGCATCCTGGTCCTGCTACTCAAAATCTACGCCACCAAATCTTGTTCAGGTTAGTTAAATATCTCTCTCTTCCCTCCC
>NW_023356219.1:0-3424 GCF_001411555.2 Juglans regia
AATAATTTATAAATAATAATAATTAAATAATTTGAGTTAAGATGTTTTACTAGATTTTAAAAAATTAGAAAGAAAAAATTAAATAAAAATATTATAAAGTTAAAATATTATTATAATATAATTTTTATTTTATAATTTAAAAAAGTTGAATTGTTTTTTGTGTTATGTTTAGAAATTTAGAAAAATTATAATGGTAAAATTAAATACTTGAAATTAAAAAGTGTTTGCACTTATAATGTTTGAATATTGAAATAAGATAAAATGAAATGAAATGAAACGAGATAAAATGAGATAAAATAAGAACATCTTATAATCCAAATAGAGCCTAACTCTCTTTGTTACGAAAAACTCTCTCAAATCCTGATTGGTTTTTATGGACCAACTTGCAATTAATAATCACCAACCATCCAAATCCCAATCATCCATTGTTTCACATTTTTATAATGGCTGTCTAAAGTTAAATGCGTAGCTATTTGCTACCCTAGAATCACCATCCAACCCTACACCCTAAAATAGATATCCCCAATGTAGGGGTGGGTAGTGGATTCAATTATTTTATCACAAATTGTAACATTCAAGGAATGCTTAAGCCACAGGTCTGTATTTTAAAATGACTAGATAATGATACAATTGAAATTTCATTAAAACTATAATAAAGAGAAAGAACTTTTCTTTCATGAGTAGTGTGAGATCTCATTCATAACCTATCTTTATCAGTACTTAAGGTCAGTATGATTCTCATTGATGCAATTTGTTGTAGGTAGCATGATTCAAATTCTATAAATTTGGTTGAGATAGTCTCTGATACCATTTATAATACTCAACAAAAATTCAAGTTACGTCCAGACTTATAATCTAAAAAAATTAGTTAATGATATAATTGAGATCCAATTAAAACGATTATAAAGAGAATTAATAATTTATCCATATCAAATAATGTGAGATCTCATACTCTATTTACTCTTATCATTTAAGGTCAATAATAAATATCATATCACAAAGTAGATATTCACATAATCGGGAGCTTGCATATAAATTTTCAAATTTCGGACCGATCGATATAAATTCATTTTGTTTGAACAACCTTGCTTAAAACAGCATGCAGTAATTCGAAGGCATTAGAATCATCCCAGAGAGGTCAAAGGTTTTGTGACAATTGAACCTGAGGGATTTCCATACTCTCGCTATATATGATCACCCACGTGTATGTCTATATATATATATATATATATATATAATATATATATATATATGATAAGATAACTGTTATAGATATAAAAAGATTACATAAAAGAAATTTAAAAACTAATGTAGCTTCATTGAATCTGTTAGATCTACTTTGTAATAAAAGTAATTTTACAATCTGAAATACCACATCAAGCCACATCAATTTGTAGGTTTACTTTTATGTAATTCCTTTATGACTAAAGTATTTTTCATATGTAATGATAGATACAGTTTTAAAATAGTCTCGCATACTCTATTTGAAAAAAAGTGAGATTTTTTATTAAAAAATTATTTTTTTTCATGTAAATATCGTATATTTACTCTTTTTCAAAAGTACAGAGGACTTATGATTGCAAATATAATTTATTATATATATATTTCCATATATTTTATGGACAATGCTAGGGTGCACATCAAATGTGCACCCCAAATATGTACACAATGCAAATGATTTTTTTTTCTAGTATTTTTTAAACATCCTTAATCAACAAGAAAAAAAAATCATTAATAGTAATTTATTACAAAAAATAAATAATAAAAAAATTAAAATATATGAGTGGACACATTTAAAAATTATAATTCCTATATTTTCTATATTTTAGGACTCATACTAGCATTTTCTATATTTTATTGTTACCACATAGATATCTTAAAAGTTTAAGAGTAATGATACATATAATTCCTTTTTATAATTTTTATACAACCACGTATTAAATTGAAGACATTTTGTGTAAATTAATGTTATTTTTATAAATTATTTTAAAAAAATACCTCTCGTTTAATGTCTGATTGTATAAGAATCATAAAAAAAGAATGGTAATATTATCATTTTTCGAAGTTTATGGCCATGTTTGGGTAGGGAGATCATTCCATTACTGTATAATATTTTATTATTACTTTTTACTTCTTTTTCATTATTATTTAAAGATTATATGAGATAACTCACTACCGCCTAAAACGTTACTGCAATGTCCCACCGACGTAAAAGGAGACGTTTGGATAGTGAAAATATTTTATCTCATCTTATCTTATTATTATAATTTTATTAAATTTTCACACAAAATATAATAAATAATTTAACTTTTTTAAATCTCAAAATCATAATAATATTAAAAAATAATATTTTATTTAACTTTTATTTTTTATTTAACATAATTTTATATCATTTCACTATCAAAACGACCTTTATAAAATGTGGCCTTCCTCTGACCAAAAAGTAGGGGTCCTACCTGCCCCCTACGGGACGAGGGCTCCCCTTCCTTGCACCTTGCCCCGCATGGGGCGGGAGGTGGGGTTTTTACTCCTGCTCTCGGGATGCGTATCCCGCCCCGGTGGGAGGACAGGTTCCCAATCTGTCCCGCATCTTTTCATTTAAAAAAATACTACATTTATTTGATTTAAAAATTATTTTTAAGTGTAAAAGTAATTAAAAATACATTTTTAGATCCAAATTATAAATTTAAATTTTGTAAATATGACTATAATTTAAAAATTATGTAATTTTTAAATTTGTTAGTACATATTTTGTATAAATTATAGTGTATTAGTTTTTAAATTATGTAGTTTTTAAATTTACAAACGTATATTTTGTGAACATATCTAACAAATTAAAATATATATTTATATATACACAATTTATAAAATATAAATATATATTTATGTTTATATATATACATATATATATATAAATGGGGGCAGGGGTGGGACAGAAGAAATGCAGGGTGAGATTAGACCCTTCCTGCCACCTGCCCCTACTTGGGGTCCTAGATGCAGGCGGGGGCCTGCCCTCATATAGGCGGAGTGGAGTTGTCAGCCCCGCCATGCAGGGTGGAGCGGAAGCGAAAACGGGGCGGTGCCCCGCTGCCCACCCCTACCAAAGAGACTGCCCACGTGGGAAAAAGCGGGGGTCAACACGGGAGCCATCTCTCTCGCTCGCCGTAACAAACAAGCCCAAGCTTCTCACCTAAGAAAACCCATCGTACAGGTCGGATTCTGCGAACGCGGTCGTAGACTCGATAAAAACCCGTTTCCGTCTGCCACGACATTTCTACCCCCCGCCCCCGCCCCCGCCCCCGCCCCCAACTCCCTTCTCTCTCTATCTCTCTCTATCTCTCTCGTGCTCGCGCGCTCAAATTGCTGAAATCTAGGGCTCGAATCTTCCCGGTTTGACCTCCGAAACCATGAATATCTTCAGGTT
>NW_023356220.1:0-2790 GCF_001411555.2 Juglans regia
CTCACTTTTTTTTTTTCTCTCTCTCTCTCTCTCTCTCTCTCTCTCTCTCTCTCTCTCTCTCTCTCTCTCTCTCTCTCTCTCTCTCCCCCACCACGACAACTCATCGCATCCTCCATCGTCGCCAACAACTTCACAAGAACCCAGAGTAAGTATTTTCCTTTATCTACTCTCCCACTTTTTTCTCCACAAAATTTCATCTCTTTCTCTCTTTTCTCTATGTTTTCATATCTAAACTATGTGAGGAAATCTCTAGAAAAATTGTGCGTCTTGGGTTGGATGTTTGGGATGAGGCATTTCTGACCAAACACAAAAAAATGAGAAGTTTGTATTTTTCTACAATTTTTGAGAAAGTTTACGTTTTTTCTATTAGTCTATTAGTTTTTAATAGTTTTCTGCTTCATCTGAAAATCAAACAAATGGCATCTTCTTCTGCCCCATCTGAAAATCACACAAAATAGTGTGTCCTGTCAATAAAAATGACGTAAGATCTCCCAACCCTCTTGTTTGTTCTACAACTTTTTAGTGAGATAGAATTTTGAGCTTTTTTGGGTTAATTGGCTATCTGATTTAAGTGTTGTTTCATTAATTTGGGAGTTGATTCTCTTGTATATGACATGTACGTTGATGTTGCCTAGATTTCTACTAAGAAAGTTCTTACAAAAAACCAAAAAAAAAAAATGGGGGTTGATGTAAAACAAATCAAAGCCAAATTGCAAAGAAATTTTTCTGGCGAAGAGAGAGACGAAGCTATTAGACTAATTCGTGAAAGAGGAGACACTACATGAGGGACAAAATTAGAAAGCAAAGGGAGAAGTCGGTGAAATGAAGAAAAAATACAAAATGGAAGGGAATTTCTTGAGAAAACACAGGATAAAATTGAAAAACATGGTAGTTGAAAAAATATTGTTCATCAATCAGGGGCAAAAATGTAATAATATTTAGTCAAACAGGAGCATCAGCGGAAAAAATACAGGGAAGGAAATTTCTTGAGAAAACACAGGGCAAAAGTGGAAAACATGGTGGTCGAAAAAACATTGTTCATCAATCAGGGGTAAAAACATAATAATATTTAGTCAAACAGGGGCATCAACAGAAAAAAAAAAAAAAATCAAATAATAAAGGAACCAGAGACAAAACTGTAATAAAGATTACTCACAAAATGGCACAAACAGAAAGTAAAATACAAGAGCCAATGACAAAACTGTAATAATAACTAGCTACATAAGGCTAAAAATGAAAAATAAAATGTCAAACAAAAGTTACTGTGGATTCATGTTCACATGCCAATAGACACTTTTATAGTATAATAGATATATCTTGAACCAGGTGCTAATAGCACTCATAATTTCAAATACGTAATTTGGCTGTAAAAGAAAAAGAGCACAATATTTATTTTAGAAAAACTCTATTCATCATCTACACATCACACATATCTTTTTATTTTTTTTCCTTATCAAATGTGTAGTATATGGATAGTGAGTAAAAGAACTCAAATAGTTTAGAAAGAGTAAAACCAAAAAAATAAAAATAAGTGTTGTGTGAGAATGATGAGTAGATGATGAAGTTGCTGATGAGATGACATATCTCTCTTCTTTTGTGACGCTAGCTGCTAGGCTTGCATGCAAATCATGAGTCTATGCCTTGTTTCGATTTAGAAAGTATCTCAACTCATCTCATTATTATAACTTTTTTAAATTCATAAACAAAATACAATTAGCAATTCAGCGATTTCAAATTCTAAAACAAAAATAATATTTTAACAATATTTTTTTTTAACTTTCATCTTATTTTAACTCACTATCCAAACATCTCTCACAACTTTCACAATTATTGATCTATATATAATATAATGTAGTTTACAAAATATTGATCTTTCCAACAACAACAAATTGTTTAGGAGCGAGCATATAAATTATAAAAAGCCTCGTATCACTTCAGGACTACATATCTATCAATAATTACTCCAACAAACCTTAGAATGAAATTGATCCTATTGCATTTTTTTTTTCAATTCATATATTCTTTTATGCCTGTAACAATGCATTTGGTTTTTCCAACCTTAGAATAAAAGGCACTAAAATTGTCTACAAATTTTTGTTTTCTTTCTTTCTTATGCTTTCTCTATTTTTTACGCAAATTATTTGGTATATTTTTTTTATGAATTTTTTGTTAGGCAAATTGGGTGAGTAGGGTAAGATTGCTCACTCAGATATGGATTCGGGTATTCAGCTATACTCAGACCCGGACTTGAGTGTCTAATGCGGCCTAAGTATCCACCTGGATTAACCCGGGCCACTACTCGTAAGAATCTAGATTTTTGAAATTCGAAAATCCGGATATCCAGATTGTATCCGGATGGACCAAGTTTTGCAGAAACTAACATTGTTTAAGATTTAAGATAAAAAAACATCTAAATATGTGAATTGAGTATAACTTTTTAAAAAGTAAACCTGAGTTGTAGGCATCAACTTTTAAATCCGATATCTACTTCATATACCCGTACTCGCTCCCAAATATGAGTGGGTGGGTAATCCGATTATCGGCCTAGATGAACCATGCTAATTGGGGCATTGAAGAAGAACCCCCAACCATGGACCGTATGTTCCGTCCTTAAGGATGAAGAGTTTTACTCTTCATCATCCCACACCCTACACTTATTTTTATTTTTAAATTTTTTTTTTAGTATTATTTTTTCTAAACTAATTGAATTCTTTTAGTCATCATCCATAAACTACAGAAAAATATAAAAATAAAATAAAAGATTATGTGTGGTGTAAGAATGATGAGTAA